>NW_015387268.1:555956-571281 GCF_001527695.2 Protobothrops mucrosquamatus | reverse complement strand
CCCATTCATAGAGAGTAGGCTGAGAGGAAAGTGACTGAAAATGTCCCAGGCCTCTTGTTGTTGGGTTCCCTTTCAATAACAGTTCCTTTCCTGAATAGACTGTGGGTTTCTGTCTGTTGAGAACAATGAGCCTTCGTGCCACATGTGAGTGCCTTTAGCTGAGCTCATGTGTTGGAATCAAAATGTGGTCTCGTTGCAAGCTGGGAGAAAGATGCAGGAGAAATGAATTTGGAGGCAAGCTGCAGTTGGAAAGTCGGTTATTTGGTAGCCAGAAACAATAGTGACAACAGCATGTTTCTGGGGTGGCTGACAAAGATTTTTATATGATTTGTGGGCTTTGTGACTGAGCTATCTAGATTTGTTGTGCAATAGTCTTAAATGTGTATCTTTTAATATTCTAATTGTGGTGGGTTCATTCCTGTTGTCGCTGGAGGTCATGCCCTGTCCTTGAGTTGGGGGGATGTAAATTTGTCATTGTCTTTGTATCCTTAATCTGCTGGTTTTGATTCCTTGGGAAGGCTACAGCCTGCAGCGCTTTGCTTATGAATGGCAATGTCCGGATACTGAGTATCCATTCATAGGAGTGCTTGGCTTTTATGAATGGATACACAAGTATCTCATTCACAGGCACTCAGCTTAATGTCTATAGAGATTCTCAGTCATCCAGGTATGGTTGTCCCAAAAGTGCTATTTTCAGAAGGCAACTGGACTTTCTTGTGTTTCTTTTGAAGACGTTTCACTTCTCATCCAAGAAGCTTCATCAGCTCTGACTGGATGACTGAGAATCTCCATAGACATTTAGCTATGCACTTTGGGATGAACACCCTTCAAATGGTGAGAGAGTATGAACGGATTTCCAGAAAATATTGCAGACTAAGAAACCGTTTGTGCTTCAGTTTGAGATTCAGACAGCACAGACTGTGCAATTTTCAACAGTGAAAGGACACAGGGCAGAAAACATTCTGCAGCCAATTTGCACTTCTTAGATGACTCTGAGGACACAGTTAAACCTCCAAAATGGTTTCAATGACTCTCTAAAGGAATGCAAATGACCATCTGTCTTCAAGCAATATAAATCCTTCCACTCCCCACCATCTAGTCAGAGATGAAGAAGCTTCTTGGATGAGAAGCAAAACTTCTTCAAAAGAAACACAAGAAAGTCCAGTTGCCTTCTGAAAAGAGCATCTTTTTTTTTTTTTACAAAATTTTATTTAGAATACAGTTAAAGAAACATTGGATATAGCGCGACATTCCAGTATATACATTCTTATCAAATTATTCCACATTTTACAATCGATTCTTCATCTCTAAATATACATCTAAATTTTATATACAATACTTAATCTATTTCTCTATTTGCTAACCTAAAATTACATATATTTCTATCTTAACGCTAGTGTGAGATGTAAAAAGCCCAAATTTTGATACTCACAATACGAAGACAAGTCTGGTTAACAAAACAAAGGTTTATTGGAAAATAACATACAAAGAATAAAAAGAAAAGAAAAAGAAATATAGAAGAGAGGAGCGTTTGCAAACACGGCCCCCTGGAGCCTTCCCCTTTGGATTGGTTTCCAGGAGCACATTGGCCTGGTTTTGCATTTTGCATTTTATACCCCTACACATCTGAGAAGCTCTTTCATCTTTATAAAGTACTTTGAAGTTGTACTTTGTTAACCTGACCTCTTCAGTCCATCTGCTGTTATCTTGTTTATTTGTAATTTTCACCTAGGGTCAAAATCCCCCTCTTTGATAGTAGGATTTCTACTCAAAGTGTAAGTTAGTAAACATTTGGTCATCCTGTGTCCTGAGAATTTTTAGGCAGGAAATCCTTGCTGATTACCATTTGTAGTCACTTTTACATGGGCAGGAAACAGTAAACATTCCTGTTTCATTTTGACATTACCTTGTTACATTTGCGTTACAGTGTTACATTTGTACTAGAAAGACAGTTTCATATAATGGCATTACATTTCTACAATTATTTCTACAATTATTAAAAGAATAACTTTTTTATTTCCTTCACTAGCCTATAATCCCAACCGTCCTCCTCGAATCCCTCCAGCAGTAAAATTTATTCCAGGTTTTGAAATAAACTGATCTACATTTGTCTTTCAATACCATTGTAAGCCTGTCCATTTCTGCACATGATAATATTTTATATAGTGTCTCTTCCTCTGTGGGAATTTCTTTGCTCTTCCATTTTTGCGCGAACGCTAGCCTAGCTGCAGTCAAGATATGTAACAGCAAATAGATTGTTCCATTATTGTATTTCTCTGTAGTTATTCCCAACAGGAAAAGTTCAGGTTTTAACTCTAAGTCCAACATTAATATATCTTTCAGCCATCTTCATATCCTATTCCAATACTCCCACCACATATGATAATATGATCCTATTGCTGTTTTACATTTCCAGCATAAAGGTGATATGTTTGGACCCATTTTTGCTAACCTTGTGGGTGGGAAGTGCCATCTATAAAACATCTTATAGAGATTTTCCTTGTACGAGGTAGCTAGAGTGAGTTTCCTATTTCTTTCCCACAGTTCTTGCCAAATATGCCGATCGATACTGAAACCAAAATCCCTGCTCCAAATTAGCATAGTCTCCTTGACCTGTTCTTCATACATTGCCTGATCTAAAAGAAAGTGATATATATTTTTAATCATTTTATCTTCGGGCCCTAATAATATTTTGTCTAGTTCTGTCGGTTCTATTTTTATACCCCACACTTTTTTGTCTTTCCTATATCTTGTTTGTAGTTGGAGGTATGCCCACCATTCTAATTCTATCCCTGCATTTTGAAGATTTTTCCTCGATTTTAATTCTCCTCTCTCGTCTAATATGTTTTTATAAGTTATTACCTTCCCTAACTGGATAAACATTGGGTGTATATACATTTCTAATGTTGAAATCCAATTGGGAACTTGCCTATAATTCTGTTGCCGGATTTTGGTCCATACATCTATTAACGCCCGTCTAATGTAGTGCCTCTGGAAGTACTGGTGAACTTTATGTTACTCGTCCCATAACATAGCGTGTGCCATCCAGTCTGCATGTCATGACCCTCCAATTTTAATAATCTCCGGTTTTCCAATCGAATCCAATCCCACACCCATAGTAAAATTGTAGATTGATAGTATTTTTCCAGGTCAGGGAGACCAAGACCCTCCCTTTCCTTAGCATCCTGTAATAATTTTAATTTAATCCTTGCTTTTTTTCCTTGCCAAATGAATTTAAGTATGGATTGGTTGAAATTTCGAAAAAATTCCTTTTCTAATTTAATTGGTATACATTGAAATAGAAATAATATTTTAGGTAGTACGTTCATTTTGATTACGGCGATTCTACCCATAAAAGAGAGCTGAAGGTTTGTCCAGGTATCCAAGTCAGTTTTAATCTGTTCCATTAATTTATCATAATTGTCTCTTTTAATTGTCACACACCTAGCTGTTAATTGTATCCCTAAGTATCTTATTTTCTTTGTGATCTGAATGCCTAATCTATCAGCTAGTTCATTTTTCTGTGTTCTAATCATATTCTTCATGAGCATTTTAGTTTTTTCCTTATTTATCTTCAGGCCTGCCATTTCACCATATTCACCCAATACTTCCATTAGCCTTATCCCCGATTGTAGTGGCTCTTCAATTATAAAAACAAGATCGTCCGCAAAGACTTGCAATTTGAAAATTTCTCTCTTGATCTCTAAACCTTTAATCTGCTCATCTTTCTGAATCATTCTGTTTAGTACCTCCAGGGATAATATAAACAATAGTGGAGATAACGGACAACCTTGCCTTGTACCTTTTTGGATTTGAAAGCTTTTAGTAGTTTCTCCATTAATTATCACTTTAGCTACCTGTTTGGAATAAATTGCTTTGAACATGTTTATGAAATTCTCCCCAAAATCCATGTATTCCAATTGGTTAAACATAAAATCCCATTTCACATTGTCGAATGCTTTTTGTGCATCAAGAAAGATTAATCCCATTTGTTTTTCATTGTGAGCCTCATAGTATTCCAATATGTCCAATATGATCCTGACATTATTTCTTATGTATCTTTTGGGTAGAAAACCATTTTGATCCGTATGTATGAATTTTACTAAGAATCTTTCAAGACGTTTTGCCATTATGGCCATGAAAATTTTATAGTCCGAATTTAATAATGAAATGAACGCCAAATCTGAATTATCCTTGGGGATCAAAGTGATAGTTCCTTCTTCCCATGAAGTTGGAATTTTCACATTCTTCAAAACCTCGTTGAATAGATCTATTAATATTGGACTTAGAGATTCTTGCATAATTTTGTATATTTCTATTGGTAAACCGTCCGGACCTGGGGCTTTATTGTTTTTTTTGTTTCTTAATTGCCTCAGATAGTTCTAAAGGTGTTATCTCTTTGTTTAACATATTTTTAATCTCTTCTGGAACTTTCAGTAGATAAGCTAATTGCAAATATTTTAGTATATCATCATTATTTTTCCGTTCTACATCTTTATATAATTTCTTATAAAACTCATAGGCCACCATTTTCTTCCTTTCATTCTGATATACCAACTCTCCTTTTTCATTGTATAGTTTGCTAATCCTCTTCTGAAAAGAGCATCTTTGAGGCACTCAGTTTGTTGCAAAAAGCTTCTTTGAGTGATTTCCCTGTTTGCGAAAGAATTATTATTTCAAGGAAACTTTTTTCTTATTTTGGGAGACTGCTCCCTAGTTGATTTTATTTTTTGGGGAGGAGGGCTCCCTACACATGTGTCTGCTTCCACATGAATTCATGCTGGACCCTTTTTTCCTTCTAACCATTCTGCTCTGCTCTGTTTCTTCCCCCTACTGATGGCAATGGCAACAATAGAGGCATTCAGGATCAAATATAATTATTTCATTTCAGGTTTATTTCATATTTCATAGCTAACATTTCCAGGGTGGCCAGAAGCAAATATTATTAGTGTCAATAATTACTGCATTTGTGAATACAATTTTGCATGGCATGAGACACTATACAATAAGAACATCACTAAAAATTCAGATCCTAAAAGGCTATACAAAAGAAAACTACAGAAACAGTATTCCCAATTGCCCCTGGGAGCCTGAGTGAAGGTAACAACAGGTGGTCAACCTCAATTCTTGTGCAGAAATTTCCCAAGTAGAAGTGGTCTGCTCAGAAAGCCAGACCCCTGCTCATGTACAAGCATCATAAAGAACAATAGGCAGATTTACCTGAGTCCCAGTTGTGCTTCAGACTTCTTGGTTTCAGAAAGGGGAGAACCTAAGAGCTCTAAAGCAAGCTAAGCATCTTACTGAACAGAGCAGATAGTAGTGGCCAGATGTGATATGATCACCAATAGACACAGCAAACATTGTCTAGCAAATGCATTTTGTGCTGGTTGAACATTCCCCTTTTTCCAAAGCACCCCTGGAGCAGGAGAACAAGTGTTAATTAAGGCCCTGGACACTATGGCTTTAATTGATTTCTGTAAGAACTTTGTTGGGGCCAGTTCTAAGAAGAAAGCCATGTCTTTCTTTCAGCAATCTTTCTTTTAGTGTGTTTAATTTTGGCCTGCAAAGTAAAGGAGAAGCATTGCAATGTAGGGCACTATTCCTTTAATAGAATTATATGCAACTTGAGAAGCCAACCTGAGGCCATACCATTAGAATCACTTAACAACAAAGCAGATCTACATAATATTTGAGCCAAGCCAAGCAAGCTGCTGATGGAGTATACAGGAACCCAGAATTGGATAGGCTACAAAATTCAGACCTACCAAACAGTGCCCATGGTGCTGCTTTTAGCTGCATCTGCAGGCCTGGAAAAAGTCCCTTGAACCTTCACTCCAAGGGCTGAGTCCTCATACGCAACAGCAGAGAGTTGAGCAATCCAATTTTGCAGGGGATCCCCCATTGCCTGCTTTCTTGTTCACTTTGGGGAGGAGGAGGACAAAAGACATGGCCAGAGCACAGTGGTAGAAGCTATGCACGTAGGTGTAATCCCAGTCCTAGGAAAAGGCAAAATTGGTCACATCAGCATCAAGAAAGCCACATCTAGATGCTGCATATTATTCTCTCTGTATTCTGGATCTCTACTGCATTTGTGGAATGAAAGAAAAAAGCTTGAAAGGCATTTTTAAAAGAGAGAGAGGGGTGGAGCATCCTTAGGCTAATGATGTGGGTCCTAGCCTACCCTTATTCAGACAAGATTTAAGTCCAGAGATCAGTGATTTCTTTGCACATATGTCATCATTCTACACCATCCTTTATGTTAGCCAAGAATCAGCCAGGAAATAATTCCTTGACCATAGCTTCCCATTTGGCTACATTGGGAAAATATGGTTATTTCTTTTGTATATCAGAGAGTTTCAACTTTCAACTCTTTTCCTGGGACAGCATCCAGACAGCTTGATTCAAAGATTCTAGGACCAAAGGGTGTCCTCAAGGTGAAGAATGGACAAATTGCTGTGAACAAGAACAAAACCTCTTCTAGGAAACAAATGGGTAGCTCTTGGATCTTAGGGAGCTAAATAAACATTGTAGGAGGAGAGCTACATTAGTCTCTATGAGAAATAATCCTTGGACCCAGAGCCCCTGGGGTGATTAAACTGCTTAAGGATTTTAAGGTGGATGAGCTGATTGGGAGGGCACTCCGTGTTCCTGAAAACTAGTGACTTTTAATGAAATGGTCTTAAGAAAAGATCCTACCAAACCTCTCTTGAAGGCGCCATGTGTGTGGGTGTAGGAGGGCCATCTCAGAGGCAAACCTAGAAATACAAGTATATACATTTCCTTATCTGCATCACTGCATATCGATTTTTGCACCTTAAACACTGTTGGCAGGAGAGGGGGAAATTCAGTCTTCACCCTCCCAGAAACCTCACTATGGATTGCTAGATTAACATCACCATCAGCAACGGCAGGAGACTATTGCTTTCCTCACTGTTTGCAGCCCAGCTGCACTTTGTATGTTGTTTGTGCTGCAAAAGGGTGTATGTTTTGCTGGCGGAGCAGAGGAAGAGCCAGGAGTGTTCTGTATATGCCACTGCTGCTGATTATGCTGTGGAAAAATATGCATTTTCCCTGCTAATGAAAGTAAAGGAATGAAAAGAAGGATTAGGGGTGACGTGATAGCAGTGTTCCAATATTTGTGGGGCTGCCACCAACCTATTTTCCAAACACCTGAGGGCAGGGCAAGAAGCAACAGATGGAAACTTATCAACCTAGAATAAAGGAGAAATGTCATGACAGTGAGAACAATTCACCAGTGGAACAGCTTGCCTCCAGAAGTTGTGGGTGCTTCATCATTGGAGAATAGACTGGACAGCCACTTGTCTGAAATGGTATGGGGTCTCCTGCTTGAGCAGGGATTGGACACTAGAAGACTTCCAAGGTCCCTTCCAACTCTGTTATTCTGTTAAGGAGTCACTTTCAGAGAAGTAAATCCCTAAAAGTCTCAGATTAAGCATATCTCATTGTTGTCTCCAACAATCCTCTTGTCTATATCAAGCCATCTTTTGCTAAAAGATTTGAGTAGTCTTCTCATCAGAAACTCTGTGAGACATTCTGGGGCCAGGGACAGATCCATTATTCTACTAGTCATCCTGAGCACAGAGCTCCCACATCACCAACATCTTATCTGGAATGCCTTGACTGCCTGCGTGCATGGATCTCTGCTCCTCATACTTCAATATTTGTAATTTTGGCTCAAGCCGAAGATTGCCAAGGGAACCATATGAAGATTAATATCCTTCAGCTGTGTGGTTTCTGATGGCAAATTGAATATTTCCTGTTTTTTCCCATGAATCATTTTGCCTTCAGAGATCCAACTGCCTTGAACACCATGAAAACCTTCCCTGCCTCCTCCTATTAAAGTGCCCCTGGATCCAAAACCCGATTCTGTGGGTAGTAAGATTTGAGCTGCCAGGTCCTTTTTGTGTGTGCCCAGCGACCAGCAATTGTGCTGACCAAACAGGGTTGCATGCTTAGTTAGGGTGCCAAGCTGAATACAGTTACTTCACCATATTTAAATCTATTTTAAGTCAATTTTTATGGTAGGAGGTTGGATGGGATGTCCTAACAATGGCATGAGTCTTATTAAGTCACTCTCACATTAATGCCTGTAAATGCCTTAAATGTTAAATGTGTTTTATTGGTTTATTTCTTTTCTATTTAGACCTTCGCCTTTACTCTCATAGCCTTCTGTTTCTCTCGAATGCTCAAGTTTTCCCAATTCATGAAGTAGCCCAACCAGCACCACCTTTTGTTCTTCAGGAGGTCATTGAGAAATGTATGCATAAGTAAGAATATGAGTTGCATATTTATGTGGTTTAAGACCTCCACGGCCCCTTCCAGCCCTATGATCCTATGATTATATGTTTTCTTGACAAACAGCTCTGCCTGTGTTGCATATAACATCCGGACTTAGGTTTTGGCCTTGAAAAATTTAAGGATCACAGCTACAAATTCCCATCCCTTAGTTCTTGTTTTTAAGAGTTCATGATAGCCATTAAGGATTTTCATCCACAATCCATTTTTAGTACTTTGGCTTCCAAATATCATAACTTTGGACTTTGGAGAATTTATGGCACTTTAGGCACCTCCTTTGACATTTCGGCTCCTGAACAGAAGCTCAAGAAGCGATGATCACCTAAAACAGTGGTTCTCAATCTGTGGTCTGTGGACCCCTGGTGGGGGCCGCAATGTCACCACAGTGGATCTGTGAAAGTTTGAAGAAATGTTATGATTTAAATCCTGAGTTATGTCTGGGGGGGTCCATGGGCATGGCCGGTAGCCACAAAAGGTATTTAAAGGGGGTCCGTGGTGAAGACAAGGTTGAGAACCACTTACCTAAGAGGAAGTTGAAGCCTTCGCCAAAGTGCCATCAAAGGAATTTCCTCAAGCTCTCAAGCTTGGCCAGACCAAAATGGAGGCAACTGAGAACGGCCTGGTTGTGACAAAGGATCAGTGATAATGACCCTGATTCATATCATGTAACAAGTATCTCAGCACAAAAGCCAGAGGCAGGATGGGACCACCTAGCTACTCCTGGACCTGATGTGCACTCAGGTATTATGCTGAGGGGAGGCAGGTGGAATCAGCCAGTAGCAGCTGGAGCAGTTTGGCCAAGGAAGCCTTTGTGCCTCAGAGACACCTGTGGAGCAAGAGCAATGATGCCTGGAGCTGAATGCCTGACTACCTGTTGAGTGGTGCCTGCGAAAACTCTTAGGGCTTCCCAAATGACCCTAAACCTTCCTCCACCGTTATGGGTCGAGAACCAATGCCAGAACCCCACCCCAGAATCTCTTGAGAGAGGAACTGCCCACTGGGAGTCTTGATAATGCCTCTCCTCTGTGATTTGGAGGGGGGAGGCCTGGCATTTAGCAGCAGGAGCCACCAGAGACCAAGACTGCCAAGGAGTTTCTTGGAACCCAGGAACTGGGAATTGATGCCGTGTAAGACGTCAGGTCTGCCTTCTCCTTTCCTGCCTCTCTCCCTGATCTGAATATTCCCTCAGTTCCATAAGCCACAATGCCCAGCTGCTCATTCAGATTCTCCAGTGCCAACTGTCCCAGACAGCTGCATCCAATTGCCCTCCACAGTTCTCACCACCTGCCCCTCAGCACAATATCCACCACCTTCCTCTATCTGTCTGGCAGATCCTGCCTTCACAAGCTAAGATAGCAGCTCCCTCTCCCCAGGGCAGCACAAGCTGACTTTTCTCCCCTGTGCTGTAGTCCATGTCCATCCACAGCCATAAAATCTTCATATCACAGTTAAAGCTTATCTGACTTAATGATTTATAAACCAGTCGAAGGTCTGGCCAACATTCCAAATATTCTAGTTGATGACAGAGGAGGCAACACACAACTGTGTCAGTTGACACCCAACCATCAGGACAGTTGTAAGACTCTAGTCAGTATTTTGCTTGCCAGGCAGCCTAATTTCAGAAGGAAGTCTACACCCTCAAAGCTGGCACGCCTCCAGCTTCCACCATGCCAAAGATTTCCAGACTTTTAAAGACACTATTTGATGACCACCTCCTCCTCCTCCTCCTCCTCCTCCTCCTCCTCCTCCTCCTCTTCTTTCCATAGAGAATTGTTTCTTATTCTGGGACAGGAACATGGAAAGGGGTCTTGCCTGTCTAGCTCAATATTGTCTTTGTTGGCTGGAACTGACCCTTGAGAGTTTCCGACGACTAGAGACTCTCCCAGGTTTCACTGCATAGTTGGACTTTTACTTTGCAATCTTCTGGATAAGGGTCTGCTCTTCTCTTCCTCGTAGAAACAGAGATAGAAATAAGCTTTTGCAAACAGAGTCCTGGAGTCTCTGGGTTTTTTTTTTTATTTGGTTGGCTATTGCTTGGGGTGTTTTTTACTTCCACACTGTTCAATAGCCAGTTTTTTTGCAGTTATAAAGGCATTATTTAAATTTTACTGTTAATGAAAGGAATAGTGCATGAGAGGATGGTAATATCTAAGTAACCACATGCTATATTATGGCAGGATCAAAGGGAGGAAGGGAGGGAGGGAGGGAGGGAGGAAGGGAGGGNCTAAAAGATTGGGAAGAGAGCATTAGTAAGACATTGGTATGGTAATCAAAGTCAAAAAGGTTGAGGAAAGCTTTTTTATTAGTACATTCCAAACCAAGTCTGGGTGTTAATTTTATTTTGGGAAGGAAGAAAGGGGGGGAGGGAGGGAGGGAGGGAGGGAGGGAGGAAGGAAGGAAGGAAGGAAGGAAGGAAGGAAGGAAGGAAGGAAGGAAGGAAAGGGAAACCTGCAACTTTGCTTAACATTGGTGAAATATTGGAAGATATAGAGATATAGAGAGATATAGATAGATGAGAGAGAGAGAGATAAATAGAGATAGATGATAGATAGATTCATTCATTCATTCATTCATTTTTCTACAATATGTCTTTGTTGTCCCAGTCATAGACGCCTAAGCTAGCCATAATCATGTACACACAAACTCCCCCCCCAATAAATGATTTCAATGGAAATGAGACTGCCAGCTTGGACTATGCCATTCCCCCCATTCCTTTGTCCTGGGACCCACCTGGTATGAGCAACCATTTCTCATCCTGTCTCCCTTCAGAGAGGACAACTAAGCAATGCAATTGTCCACCCCAGATATTAGGTCCTTGATAGAATGGGGCTTAAGCTATGGAGACATGAAAATTGCATGGTGTGGGTAATATTTGAGAGGGGCCTTCTAAAGAAGCAGACCCCCACCCCCTGCTCCTCAAATCTCTTTCTCCATGCAAGAGAAAAGGGAGCAGTGTTCTTTTATCTGTTGCTGGCCAAAGACACCCCCCCCTCCTCCATCTTGCCCTGCCTGGAGCTCCTCACTTCACTCTGCTTCACAAAAGACCCAGAGGAGGACAGTCTTCCTAGTAGGTCTTCCTTAAAGAAGGGATGGTCTCCACCCAGGAACCCCCCTCCACCCACCTGAAGAAAGATTGCACCAAGGATGGTGACTTCATCTGAGAATCTTGCTCCTTTCATCCCTCCTTCTTCAGAAGCAGGAACTGCTCTCTGGCACGCATTGTCCAGACTTAGCTGGTGTGAGAGAGCGAGATCTGCCTGGCCAGCTTTTGGGTCTGGTGTTAGCTGAGAACCCCCCCTCCCCGGAGAGGCACCCAGAGACCTTGGTCCACAGATTGCTGGTTGCTTGATGCTGTTTCTTAAGCTGGGCACCAGGAAAGGACCATTGGAATTATAGCAGCCTCCCTGCTGCGCAGTGACTTTCCTACCTGAATTCCTGGACAATAAATACTCTAAAGAATTCAATTCAGTTCTGTGGCTGGGTTGGTGGTTGAGTTCCCCATATGGCTGTATGGTCCTGGGGGACTTTGATCTATCTTTGCTGGGTGCAAAGCTGGAGGGTGACCCGGAGATTGTAGACAGCATGGGGGCCAATTTGGAACAGCAGTAATACACCCAATCTGGTTTTTCAGCTGGGGCAAAGGCAGAGTGTGCTGCATTTGGGGGAGATACTTGCTGGTCAGACAGATCACTTGCTGGTAAGACTCCACCCCCTCTGCAGGAAGGCTGGTCCTATTGGATTGTCCCCCCCCCCCCAGAAACTAATGGACCAAACTGGCTTCCAGAGGGACTTTGGGTTTATTCTGGAAAACCTGCTACTCAGCAGCAGCTTAGGATCAGATCCTGCCTGAGTGGCTTCTCTATGCCCATGGTTCCTAATATTTCCCATAAGACAGAATAGAGATGTGAGAAACGGAGAAGTTTAAAAATAAAACGGTTTCAATTGATTAACAATAGAAAGATTAGCCAAGCCCTGCACGTAGGCACTAGATTCCAGGAGGCTTGGCTAGAAGACACACTTAACGAGACAAAAGGATGGCAGAGGGAAGTTCGGAACAATGTAACCGATGTATTCTGGCTAGGCAGATTGGACAGATTGTTCCCCTGGAAGTCCTCTCAAATGGGACCTAAGGGGAGGGGACGGGGGCGTTGCAATAGGAGTGTATATAATGTTATGAGTTTGAATATTTTTGTGTGATCTCTGGGTTTAGAACTTCCTGTTGAAGTCTCTCATCAGGATTCACCGCGCTTTGCAAACCGCTTTTCAATTTTTCTGCAGAATAAACTCTTTTCTTACCAACCCAACTTTGTTGGTGTTTTAATCACGTTTCCAACAATTGGCTGCCCAAACGTGGGGCCTCGGGCATCTGTTCCTGCATCTTTGGGAGGCAAGGTCAACTGAGGAAGGCATGCCCCATTGATTTCAATGGTCCAAGGTTGCAGTCACAGGTTGAAGAAACGGAACAGAGCCAGGCCCACGGACCAAATAGTGATTGGTAAGAACTGAGGAGAGGGGACCAGAGAATTACCAGGACAAGGACCTGGTAAGGGGGGAGGATAAACTTCGTGCACGAACCTAGGTGAGTAAAACTTGGGGTAAATCAAGGAATAAAACCTAGGCGGTTGGGGGTGGTTGGGTAGGGCAGTTTGAGTCTGAGATCTATGAGAGATGTGTGTGAGACGCCCCAAGAGTCCTAAAGACTGGCAAGACATACACAACCTGTGGATATCCCGAGGGTCCTGGAAGACTGGGAAGGCGGAGTGAGAGCGGACTCCTGAGTAAAAGGAGAAAGTGGCTTGGTGAAGCGAACTGTGGTCTCATTAGATTGGTCAGGACGAAAGAATTGTGCGATAAACCAACCATGGGTCCCAGGGGAGGAAGTGTGTGAAAAAGGTTAGGAAAAATCCAAAACTAAAAATAGATCCCCACAGTCCATTAGGAAAACTGTTAGAAAACTGGGGGAAACCACCATATAACAAACTGATTACTATGTTAAATTTAACAAAAGAAGATATGGTAAATTTGTGCTGCTTTATATGGTGGGAGGACGAGAAAATTGAGTGGCCCCGATTAGGAACTAATGATTATTTCACTTGCCAAAACTTATATGATTATGTTAGAACTAAGGCTTGTGAATCCCTAGATAATGAACTAGATTATGCCCTGGTCTGGAATCCAGGCAAATGGGCCAATATATCAGAAAAAATCCCCCCTTCTCGTGTCTTCTTAGTAGATGAAGAAGAGGAAGCCAATGAGAAGAGAAAGTATTTACCCCTACCGTATAGTCCGGGTCCGATTAACATAGCCCAGGCTCCATCCGGTGTGCCGCCCCCCCCCAGGGAGCCCCCAAATAAGACAAAAAGTTAATCAGTATAAAGCCTTGAGGAAAGAATTGGAACAATGTAAAAAGGACATAGGAGACTTTCCATTTAAACCCATAGAGGAAAGGGATACAATGTTTCCCTTGAGAGAGGTTCCGAACGGAATAAACGCCCAGGGCCAGCCAATAATAAGTTTTGTACAGGATCCACTCCGAGCATCTGAAGTGAGATCTTTTAAGAAAGAAATGAAAAATATGATAGAGGACCCTTTGGGAGCAGTGGAACAGATAGGCAATTTATTAGGACCAAACATTTATACATGGGATGAGTTAATGGCTATACAAAACACGTTCTCGGCGGAAGAGAGGCAATTGATCCGGGCTGCTGCGATAAGAGTCTGGGAGCGGGACCAACCCCCTTCAACTAATAACAATATAAAGGGGGAGGATAAAATTCCCACTGTGAGTCCTGATTGGGATAATAACAATCAGGCACATAGGACAAATATGGAGGATATGAGGAATAAGGGGAATAAAAGAGGCAGTCCCAAAAGCACAAAATATGACAAAAGCTCTAAGCCTTGAGCAAGAAAAAGAGGAATCCCCCGCTGCCTTCTTACAAAGATTAAAGGACACCATGAGAAGGTATTCAGGAATGGATCCTGATGTCGCGGCAAATGTGCCGCTCGTTAGGATTCAGTTCGTGACTAAGGCTTGGCCAGATATTTCAAAGAAATTGCAAAGACTGGATAATTGGACTACCAAACCTATAGATGACCTATTAAAAGAGGCTCAGAAAGTGTATGTCCAGAGGGACGCGGAGAAAGTAAAGCAGAAAGGGAGAATGATGGTAGCTACAGTTAAGGAGGTAGTAAAGCAGCAAGAACCCCCGCCCCCTCGAGCTCCGGAAGGAGGACGAGGACGTGGGAAGGCAAACTGGAACAGGAGAAGTCAGAATCAGGGATTCAGGGGAAGGATACAGGGAAGTAGGAACGGCACGGGCCGGGAGGAACGCATAAGGCGATGCTTTGGGTGTGGCCAGCCCGGACATTTTAAGAAGGATTGTCCCGTGCAACAGAAGGAAACGCAAGTGTACTAGTTAATGAAAGAGGATGAGGATCAATATTAGGGATGTCAGGGGCACTTTATATTTAAATCCCACGGAGAGCCCTTGATAAATTTATTAGTGGGACCCAGCGAAGAAGAATTAGTATTTCTAATAGATACAGGAGCAGCCCGAACCTCCATTTCTGTATTAACTCCAAAATGAAATTAAGTGGGAAAGTGATCAGAGTTTCTGGGGTAAAAGGGGAAGGATTTGAAGTCCCCAAAATCAATCCCCTGGGGATTGATGGGGGACAGAAAATTAATACTGAGATGTTATATATTCCTGAGGCTGGAGTAAACCTATTAGGGTGAGATGCTCTGATGGCATTACAATTAAAATTAGAATTCAAGCCTGAAGCATTCATGCAGCTAGACAGCTGCAACGGAAGATGGCGGACCTACCGGGGTTAGCTCCGTGACGGAACGGAGCCCTCGGCAGAGATGGGGGCCTCTTGAGGGTCGGAGGCTTGGCCACGACCCCAGTTTCGGGGAGCTGAGCTCGCCGGCGGTATTCTGGGCGACTCCCCGGTCTGCTGGGTGACTCCCCAGTCTTCGGCTGGATGGAGTCGCTGGAGGGAGACG
>NW_015387268.1:508420-552718 GCF_001527695.2 Protobothrops mucrosquamatus | reverse complement strand
AGGCAGGACTGGCCTAGGGGGTATTTTAATTGGTTTTAACAAAATTTTAATAGAGCGGCCAATTCAAATATTTATTTTTAATTATTTTAGATTTGTATTTGGTATTTATGTGGGATTGTTTTAAACTGGCTGTAAGCCGCCCTGAGTCCTCCGGGAGAAGGGCGGGGTATAAATGAAATAAATAAATAAATAAATAAATGAGAAAACTGACCCAGGAGGAGGAGGATAAGATCAACCCATCTGTTTGGGTGAGGGAGGGGAACTGAGGGGGGTTACAGATCCCCCCCTTAAAAATCCACTTGAAAGAACCCAACAAAATAATTAGGCAGAAACAGTATCCCATTTCAATGGAAGGAAGAAAAGGTCTACAGCCAGTGATTGATGTCCTCTTAAAGGATGGTCTTTTGGAATCCTCTATGTCACCTTATAATACTCCAATATTACCAGTAAAGAAACCAGATTGGACCTTTAGAGCAGTCCAGGATTTGAGACTTTTGAACAGAATTGTTCAGAGTAGACACCCCGTTGTGCCAAATCCCTACACTTTAATGGGGAGAATCCCCCCAGACCACCAATGGTTTAGTGTTGTGGACCTGAAGAATGCCTTCTGGGCATGTCCTCTGGACAAAGAGTCGAGGCCCATGTTTGCCTTTGAATGGGAGAATCCTTACACAGGAAGGAAACAACAATACCAATGGACTGTACTCCCTCAGGGGTTTACAGAATCTCCCAACTTATTTGGACAGGTCTTAGAACAAGTTTTGGAGGCTTTACAGTTGCCCAAGGGGACCTGTTTAATACGATACGTGGATGATCTTCTAATCTCTGGGAAAAAGAAAGGGGAAACTATTGATGCTACCAATGTTATTAAACTTTCTGGGACAACAGGGACTAAGGGTTTCCAAAACCAAATTGCAATATATGGAAAGGGAGGTGAAATACTTAGGACACTTAATTAGTGGAGCGAGTCGGCGAATCGCTCCTGACAGAATAGAAGGGGTGGCCACACAACCCCTACCCAAAAACAAAAAGGAACTGAGAAAATTCCTAGGATTGGTGGGATATTGCAGATTGTGGATCGATGGATATGCAGATTTAACACAATCCTTATATTCTAAATTAATAGATACTGAACCATGGGTTTTAAGGTGGGAGGACCATGAAAGAGGAAACTTTGAAAATCTGAAGCAAGCTTTAGTAAAAGCTCCGGTTTTAAGTCTACCAAATTTGGAAAAGCCTTTCCAGCTGTTTGTAAATACTGAGGATGGAATAGCACAGGGAATGTTAACCCAAAATTGGGCTGGACAAAGAAAGCCAGTCGCCTTCCTTTCAAAAATTATGGACCCTGTAATAAGGGGGTGGCCCATATGCGTACTGGTAATAGCAGCCACTGCACTTTTGGTTCAAGAAAGCAGAAAACTAACCTTTGGAGGAGCGCTTATTGTGAGTACTCCCCACCAAGTCAGGACAATATTGCAACAAAAAGCAGCAAGGTGGCTTACAGATTCTAGAATTTTAAAATATGAAACCATACTAATGCAAAGGAATGACCTGGTACTAACCACTGATCACAATTTAAACCAGTGGTTCTCAACCTGTGGGTCGCGACCCCTTTTGGGGTCGAACGACCATTTCACAGGGGTCGCCAAAGTCCTGGAGTTTTTCCTCATAGAATCCTTATGAAACGCAGTCCGGCTTTTTTTCCCCCCCTTTTTCATGAGCTGTGCTACTCCCTCTGATTCTATTGGCTTTTGAAAGCCAATAGAATAGACTCTATTCAAGAGACTCTATTCTATTGGCGTTCGAAAGCCAATAGAATAGACTCTCTTGAATAGAGTCTAATTCTATTGGCTTTCAAAAGCCAATAGGAATTGTCCAGGCTGTCTCTGCCCTGCTGAGCCCGCCAAAAGTCCCAGTCGGCAAACATTGCTGCAAGTTGTCTGCAGCTAAGGCGAGCTTTCTGGAAATTCCCACCCCTCCCTGCTGAGCAACTACTAAATGTAAGTAAAAGAGGGCCAGGGGTGGGAGGGCTGCCCAGGAGCGCCTGGGCCTGCCTGCCGCCGCACCGAACAAGCGGTGGCCAAGGTGAGGCTAGCGGGGCAGCGGCAGGCGCTGGGAGGGTAGCTGGCGCGCGTGGGGCCCGGCGGGTGGCTTACCTCCCTTGGGCTGGGCCAGCTGGTGGTCCAGCCGGTGGTCGGCCTGCATCACCACAACATGAGGAACTGTATTAAGGGGTTGCGGCATTAGAAAGGTTCAGAACCACTGATTTAAACCCTGCCCAGTTTCTGGTCAACACTAGACAAATGGATCAAGAGGGTTTGGAACATTATTGTACAGAGGTGATTGATTTGCAAACTAAAATTAGACAGGATCTGGAAGAGTATCCACTAGAACAGTGGTTCTCAACCACTGTTAATGACCCCTTAATACAATTCCTCATGTTGTGGTGACCCCCAACCATAAAATTATTTTTGTTGCTATTTCATAACTGTAATTTTGCTACTGTTATGAATCGCAATGTAAATATCTGATATGCAGGATGTATTTGCATTGAACATAATTAAAGCATAGTGATTAATCACAAAACAATATGTAATTATATGTTGTTAAATATTTATTTTTAATTACAAAAAAATGGAATTTTGTCTTGAAGCATGGTGTAGCATGGGTAACAGTCTTAATATAACAACAGTAAACTACATTGCTACTATCCTGGGAAAGAAACCAGGCTCATGCAATTCAGATTTTTAGCCAGAGATCTGAGACCATGAGAAACCACAAGTCCATATTTAGGTGGCCACATAACCGAGTATTCATCATGATTTGGGAGCCCAAGATGCACCACCCAACCTCAGGGAGTGTAGGCAGAATCACGGGTTATAAACGACTTTATGCAACGTGAGTCTAAAGTAAGACCCTTACTTTATAATTTTTCCTTTTCTCGTCTTCTTTAGTTGAAAATAAGGGGTAAAGGTTTGGGAGAAGGACCTTCAGTATTGTACATTAATTCGTGAAGTTGTTTCATTAATGAGGTAATAAACTCATCCGTTAGTTAATTCTTCAACGTGGTATTAAGGAAAGAAAAGAAAATTAAACAAAAGAAAAGAAAAGAAAAAGAAAAGAAAAGGAAAGGGGACAAGAGGACAGGACAGGACAAGGAACAAGAGAGGAGGAAAGGGAAGGGGGAGGAGAGGAGAAAAAGAAAAAAGGAAAGAAAAAAGAAAAGAAAAGAAAAGAAAGGAGGGGAGAGGGAAGGGAAGGAGAGGAAAGAATGGGAGAGGGGACAGAAGAGGGGGAGAAAGGGGGGTAGAAGAAAGAAAAGAAAAGAAAAAGAAACTCTGCTTCTTGCGCAGAGCCGGCAATGGCGGAGCAAGACGTCCGTTCGGTGCGGCGGCTGGCAGGCCCAGGCGCTCCTGGGTGGCCATGGCAAGCGACAGCGACGGCGCAGGCCAACCACCGGCTGGGCCACCAGCTGGCCCAGCCCAAGGGAGGTAAGCCACCCGCCGGGCCCCACGTGTGCCAGCTACCCTCCCAGCACCCGCCGCTGCCCCGCTAGCCTCACCTTGGCCACCGCCGGTTTGGTGCAGCGGCAGGCAGGCCCAGGCGCTCCTGGGCGGCCCTCCCACCCCTGGCCCTCTTTTACTTACATTTAGTAGTTGCTCAGCAGGGAGGGGTGTAAACTTCCAAAAAGCTCGCCTTAGCTGCAGACAACTTGCAGCAACGTTTGCCGACTGGGACTTTTGGCGGGCTCAGCAGGGCAGAGACAGCCTGGACAATTCCTATTGGCTTTTGAAAGCCAATAGAATTAGACTGTTTTCAAGAGAGTCTATTCTATTGGCGTTCGAAATCCAATAGAATATTGCCTTTCGAACGCCAATAGAATAGACTCTCTTGAATAGAGTCTAATTCTATTGGCTTTCAAAAGCCAATAGAATAAGAGGGAGTAGCACAGCTCATGAAAAAGGGGAAAAAACCAAAAAGAATATGCCGGACTGCGTTTCATAAGGATTCTATGAGGAAAAACTCCAGGACTTTGGCGACCCCTGTGAAATGGTCATTCGACCCCAAAAGGGGTCGTGACCCACAGGTTGAGAACCACGGCACTAGAAGGTGGGGAGGCGTTATTTATAGACGACTCCTCCTGGGTAGAGAGTGGGTTAAGGAAAAACGGATATGCAATTATAAATGGACACACCAAAGAGTTGGTAGAATCCAACAGCCTGCCAAAGAATTGGTCAGCCCAAAATTGCGAACTGTATGCATTAAATCAGGCCCTAAAATTGTTAGAAAACAAGGCTGGAACTGTTTATATGGATTCAAAGTACGCCTTTGGGGTGGTCCACACCTTTGGAAAAATCTGGGTGGAAAGGGGGCTGATAAACAGCAAAGGAAAGGAATTGATTCATGAAGAATTGATAAAACAAATAATGGAATCCCTTCAGTTACCAAAAATAATTGCCATAACACATGTGAGTGCACATGAGAGGGGCAATTCTTTTCAAAATGTGGGAAATAGGATTGTGGATGAAGAAGCCAAGAGGGCAGCAAATGAAGAAAGCATAAATGTCTTAATACCCATTGTGAAACACTAGAAGAGATCCCTATGTTTTCAGAAACAGAGGAAAAAGAAATAATGCAGATAGGTGGGCAACAAGGAGAGAAGGGTGAATGGTTCCTTCCGGATGGGAGGCAGGTAATCAATAAACCCATAGCGCAAGGACTATTGGAGAAGTTACATGAAGGAAGCCACTGGGGTGTCCAAGCATTAGTAGATGAACTCCTAAAACATTATGGGTGCATTGGGATTTATACCTTGGCCAAACAAATCACTGAAAAATGTCTCATATGCAAGAAAACTAACAGACAAGCTATGAGAAAACAGCAACTAGGAGGGAGGCCACCTGCTCTAAGACCATTCCAATGCATTCAGGTAGATTTTACAGAGTTACCTAGAATAGGAAAAATAAAGTTTTTGTTGGTTATAATTGACCATCTAACCGGATGGGTAGAGGCTTACCCATGTAGCAATGCCACTACCAAAGTGATATCCAGGGTATTGCTAGATCAAATTATTCCCAGGTACGGGATGGTCACTCAAATTGATAGTGATCAAGGGAGCCATTTCACTGCAAAGATATTGCAGAATATTATGGAAGCCTTGGGAATAAATTGGAAATTTCACACTCCTTGTCACACGGCCAGCAGTGGAAAAATGGAAAGTGCTAATGCAAAGATAAAGGAATCATTAACCAAACTAATTTTAGTCTAAGAGTCTGCCACTGGCACTGCTGAGAATTAGAACTCAGCCACGGAAAGACATAAAACTGTCACCCTATGAATTATTATTTGGAGTTGCTTTTACCCCAGGACAAATTTGTATAGATTCACTCCAAACTCGAGATAGAGTACTGAAGCAATACGTACATAAACTGTCCAGATATTTTGATTTCCTCAGGAAACAAGGATTGCTGGTACAAACACCCCCCTTGGAGTTTCCAGTCCACAAATTCCAGATCGGAGATTGGGTGCTGATCCGGAGTTGGAAGGAGGAAAAGCTGGTTCCAAAGTGGGAAGGCGCTGCTGAAATCCAAAACAGCAGTACGAACGGCAGAGAAGGGCTGGACCCACTACACCCATGTGAAAGGACTAGTGGACGCTCCAACCAAGTGGAAAAGTGTGCTTCAACCTGACCCTTTGAAGTTGATAATAAGAAAAAGCAAAATATAGAGACATTAGAAAAAGGGGGGGGGTTAAATGTGTTGGTTTTGTGACTGTAAATGTTGGTGTAATTGTTGTTGTTGTACCCATTGCCCAGACTGCGCACCGATACACAGAGACTGTGGAGAAGAGTGTGATATAGTGATCATCGAAGACTGGTGTCCCGAGTACCAATCTCAGCCCCTGTTACAGACGGTGGTCTTAAAAGTGAAAGGGAAGAAGTACTTTTCCAGGGGTGGACAGAATTGGGATAATGTTAGACCTCAATATGACCTTGGTTACAGGAGTAATTAAAATATGGATTATAGTGGGAGTAGTAGGGTCCAGGAGCATATGCAAAGGTCAAAGTATAAATAACTCTGATAACTGTAATGATTGCATTAGAACCACCAAAATGGGTAATAAAGTAACCAAAACTCTGACATATCATACCCAGATGAACTACAAGGTGGTGGGAATGTGTGTTCATAATACCACCAGATTTTCCCTGTGTAATGAAACAGGAAGGGTTACATGCATTGACCCCTCTAGTGTGAAATATCAAACAACCATTCAGATATTTACCTCTCAAAGTGGAAAGAATCTAACATCATTATTATTAGGACAGAACACTAATACCTCTGCTAATCACAAGAGTAGAATCTGCTTTGATGCCTGCTATGCCATGAAGTTTAGTCCCTGGACCACCTGTGGGGCCCTGAGTTGGCAGAGGAGTTACCTCACACAAAGGATATACATTTATCACCAACAATAGAGAGGAAGCTCCTACGTGGCTTCCCAGACATATTGGTACTCTGATGGTAGGGGCTCACCTAGGGTGTGGACAGAGAAGAGCAGTTGGTTTAATTTAACCAAGGGGGTCAGACAATCTGATTGTTTAGAAGACCATTGTACCCCCACATGCTTGCATTTTATGGATCCCAATGAAGGATCACAGGAATATGGATTGGGAATTGAGAGCCCAGGAAAGGACCCGAGCACCCGCATCACCGTTAAGGTAACAAGTAAAAATCTGACCCCAATAGAAAGAAAATTATTCCACTCCTTTTATGAGGAGCTTGAAAAGGCCGATCACCCTGATACCTGGGGACTCACTTTTCTCACCAAAAATCTATTTATAGATCTGGCTGAAAGGATAGCCACCACCCTGGGAGTAAAGAATTGTTATGTATGTGGTGGAACAAATATGGGGGAACAATGGCCTTAGGAAGCTAAAGAAATTGATATCCAAGACACTAACATTACGTCCACTTGGACTACTAAATTAACAAAGAAAAGTCAAAAATGGGCTTTAACTACATCCATTATCGGTCACTTCTGCTTTCAGAGAAACTGCTCCGAGAACCGGGAGGAAGTAGGAACCATGGTATGCGAGGGCCAGAGATCTTACGGGGACTCAAGTACTCAGAATTGGGAAACCATGCACAGTATCGAACAAAATCCTTTTAATAACATGGTTCTACAGGGGCTTTGGGACAATGCATCCCAAGAATGGTTTGCTCCGCAAGGATTTTATTGGATATGTGGAAAATTTGCATATACCAGCCTACCTAGCAATTGGTGTGGTTCATGTGTATTGGGAAATATAAAGCCTAGTTTTTTCCTACTTCCTATTCCTCAAGGGGAAAAACTTGGAATAGCAGTATATGAGGAGAAGGGAGCTAGGAGAAAACAATCATTAAAAATTGGAAATTGGAAGGATAATGAATGGCCACCTGAACGCATAATACAGGTGTATGGACCTGCCACTTGGGCTGAAGATGGATCATGGGGATATAGGACTCCAATTTATATGCTGAATCGCATTATTAGGTTACAAGCGGTTCTGGACATTATCACTAGCAAGACAGCGCTAGCATTAAATAAGTTGGCTAAACAAAATACCCAAATGAGGACTGCAATTTATCAAAATAGGCTAGCCTTGGATTATTTATTGGCAGAAGAAGGAGGGGTCTGTGGAAAATTTAATTTAACCAACTGTTGTCTGCAAATAGACGATGAAGGGAAAGCCATTGAGGAAATAACAAACAGGATGAGGAAAATAGCCCATGTACCGGTCCAAACCTGGACTGGAATACTTGATGATGAGGGGTTCTTGGGAGGAATTTTTAGAAACTGGAAACAAGCTTTATTCATGTTAGCAGGTGTATTCTTCGGGTTAATGTGCTTACCCTGCTTGATCCCTATAATAAGAAGTATTGTACAAAACACGGTGGAGGGAATGGTAAATACAACCAATGCTGCAATACTTGACTTCGAGAATGCAGAGGAGATCCGGGAAAGTTTAAAACCATTTGAGGAAAATTTTTATTTTTAAATTAGTATAAAAAATAGAGAGGGTGGATTTGTGAGAAACAGAGAAGTTTAAAAATAAAACGGTTTCAATTGACTAACAATAGAAAGATTAACCAAGCCCTGCACGTAGGAGGCTTGGCTAGAAGACACACTTAACAAGACAAAAGGATGGCAGAGGAAAGTTCGGAACAATGTAACCGAGGGGGGGGAGGGATGATGTATTCTGGCTAGGCGGATCGGACAGATTGTTCCCCCGGAAGTCCTCTCAAATGGGACCCAAGGGGAGGGGACAGGGGCATCGCGATAGGAGTGTATATAATATTATGAGTTTGAATATTTTTGTGTGGTCTCTGGGTTTAGAACTTCCTGTTGAAATCTCTCACCAGGATCCACTGCGCTTTGCAAACCGCTTTTCAATTTTTCTGCAGAATAAACTCTTTTCTTACCAACCCAACTTTGTTGGTGTTTTAATCACGTTTCTAACAGAGAGAACTTAAATGAGCTAACAGACACCTAGAGTACCCCTGGTGGAAGATAGAAGTGAAGACGACTGGACACGAGCTCAAGCTGCTATTAGAGCCTACCATCAAGGGCAGCAAAATGCAATTATTTCTTCACATGTCTTGTGTCCATTTGTGGTCACCCAGCCACCCTGTTTTGGGTGATGCAGCCCCCCTTGGAGGAGCAATATTGAAATTCACTTAAAGGGGCTCTGTGAGTGATAGGCTGCACATCTGGCAGACAAAATTGCTTGCATTTGCTGTATGTTGAACTCCAGCTTTAAAGCAGAATTGAGGGAGGTGGGAAGGGGGCTACATCTTGCAAGATGACCTGGGAAGAGTTTGAGCCTGCAAAACCTGAGGAAGTGGGCAGGACCCTCTCAGTTTGATCATCTGCATTGAATCCATGCCCCCCCCCAGCTTCTTAAGGCTGTGCGGGAGGGGCCTGGGTGATAATTAAGTCCTCCTTATACGAAGGAGGGGTCTCTTTGCTAAAGTATATAATTCAGGCCTCTTTCAGTTTATTTATTTATTTATTTATTTATTCAATTTTTATCCCGCCCTTCTCCTTACGGACTCAGGGCGGCTGACAGCCTTATAAAACAGATACAACAATAAATACCCAATTTAAAACCTAATTAAAAAGAAATATTTACTATGGCCTATATAATTAAAATTTCTCTTAAAACCCCACTAAAAATTCCCCTAGGCCAATCCCACTTGTTGGAAGANTGGGAGCGTACCGGCCGATGGGAGGTAATCTGCGGCAGAAGGCGGTCTCGGAGATATCCAGGTCCGATGCCATGGAGCGCTTTGAAGATGATGACCAACACCTTGAAGCGCACCCGGAAGGCTACCGGCAACCAGTGCAGCTCGCGCAGCAGCGGTGTTACATGGGAGCGACGAGTCCCTCCCAACACCGCCCGCACGGTTCAGGCCAAGTTTCGGACTAAGACAGCATTGATCATGCTCATGGATGACCGCTGGCTCTTACATCCTGGCTCTTACTGACCTCTCAGTGTCATCTGATACTATGGATCATGGTGTCCTTCTGGACTGACTCTGGAAGCTGGGGCTGGGTGGCCCTGCATGCTGCTGGTCTTCCCCTTTCCTCCAGGCTCAGTTCCAGTTGGGGTTGATGCGGGGGTTGTGTAAAGATTCAGCCTGAGGCCTTGCTCCCTGTCCCCAGGCCCTTGTCAGATCTTATTTCAACACACTCTACATGGGGCTTCCCTTGAAGAGCATTCAGAAACTTCAGCCATGCAAACTGCAGCTGCAAGGTAATAAAGGGGCTGGATACCCAGCATATGCAACACCACCACCACCTGAGCTACATTGGCTATGGGTATCTTTCCAGGTGCAATTCAAGGTGCTGGTTATCACCTTGCTCTGAGTGGTTTTTCTCTTTTGCATTTGATCGGACAAGCTTACCTCAAAAAAAAACCTCAGCATCAAAGCCAGGGCCCCAAAACAGAAGCCGGGCCCAACCTGCTGTGTGTAGACGCTCTTATCTGGATACAGCCCTTTCTTCTCCTTCATCTTTTGCAGCTGGAGAAAGAAGAGAGATTACAGAGATTGCACTTTCTTCAATCACCACAGTCAAGTTTAATTTTAAACCCTAGTGATGCAGGAAAATTCCATCACACAGTTATGCTTGTAGTGACATATTTTGTATCCCTCAAAATCCTATTTGGATATAGTGTTGCACTTGTCTAGTTGAAATAGGTTCAGTGGGATTGCCAGGTTAGGACCTTTTCTTACCTACTAAGAAAGTTCAGTTTCCATTCGATTTTGCTAGGGTGGGGGGTGGGGTCTAATTTATCTCTTAATTTATGAAGTCCCCAAGTGGGGTGGGTGGGCAAGGCCACACTGCTCTTTGCAGGCCTCTCACTGAAACATCCTGGATATCCCATGTTCCCACCTGAAGACATCCCATGAAGGAATTATAGTTCCTGGCTCAAATTGCCCTTTTTGTTATAATGTTTCTTCCACCTCTCTCAACAGAATCTGCTTCCTATCATCTAAATCCATTATTCTGGAAAAGATGCTGATGTTGACCTTCTTCACTATAGCGTTCTTTCAGATAGTTGGAGAATACCGTCATTTCCCCCCATCCAAGTCTCTTTTCTAGAGGTGAGACATCTTCAGGACTTCAATGTCTCTTCACCATTCCTAGTTCTCTGATTATCATCCTTTTCTTGGTCCCGTCAAGATCATTTTGAAGTTTATTCCAGTCTCCTTTGCCTTTTTCCCCATTAACAATAGGATGTATTTATATTTGGCCTTTTCTTTCTATTGTTGAGGTGATCATTTTTGCTTCTAGTTTGACCATGATGGAATTCCTCAGAGGAAGCCTCTGAGGCCTGCAAAAGCCATAAATGGTGCCCAATCATGACATGAAGCCACAATAGGGCACTGTTGTAAGAGAATGGCAATTTTCAATGATTGAGAGTATCCTGTCCACTGTCACCAGGAAACTAATCCCTCCCTGAAATTGGGATAATTTTATTTTTAAGTTCTTTTCAGATTTCAGTTGAAGTGACCCTTATGTGCCAACACTTTTTTTACTGTGGCAAAGAGGTGTCCTTACCCATTTGACTGTTATCACAAGAACTGCTGTGCCAATCGGTCCAGAATAGACACCATATCCCCATCGGTCATGGTAGATCCTGACAGCTATAGTAAGCACTCCAAACATCACCAAAGTTGATCGTTTGGGTTCATCAAACTCTGCCAAAGCTAATAAAATGACAAGAATTGAAGTACAACCTCATTTAAAATTCCAACTCTTACCAGTACACACTTTTAAAGGTTCCCTAGAACAGCAACTAGTTGACCTGATCTTAAAAAAAAGCAGGGTTAGATCTGGTTGCTGCTTCAGTGGAGCCAGTTGGAAAAAGGGAGGCCAAAGGGGAAACCATGATGTGCTCTGTGCTTTGGGGCACAGACCTGCAGGTTGGGTAGACATATTCTCACTCCCAAAGCCCTATATGGCACAGAGCTGAGTCAGCAACCTATGGCCCATAGGCTTGCATCTGGCACACCACCAAAATTACCCAACCCGTAGTCCCAAAAAGAAAGAGCCACCTGGCCCATAGACTGCAGAGCACAACTATCCTTATGAAACAAAGACATCTCTATGATTTCCCCAGAATCCTCCCAAGTACCAATGTATTTGCTCACAAGAGAGGGATTATACATGAGAAAGACCTTGGGAGGTGGGGCCAAGAAATGGCTGGATAAGAGACTGCAAAGCCTGCAGTTGGACAGTGGGTGGGGCAAGAGGCCCAAAAGAAAAGAGTTTCCTGGGTTCCTTGGATTGGAAAGGAGACAGTGGGAGACTTGTACTTTCAGACTTCCAAGATTCTATTAAAGTCGGTTTATAACAAAATAGAAATAACTCATCTGGTCATATTTCCTGTCTGGCCTGCCAAGTAAAGACTGACAAGGAAAGTGCATCTGCTCACAGACACAGCCTCTTCTCCCTATGTGGAAGAAGGTGGCCAAACCCTGGAACAGAGCCTAGTGATTTGAGGCATTGTCCCTCTTCCCTTGTTTCTTCCTATGTGGTCAGATAGAACCAATATGTCCAGTCCTGTCTCTTAAACAATGCTATGTGATTGGACTCAGGAAACAAACAAACTTGCCTCCATAGTTACCTGCACCTGGTTTTTGCTCACAGTTTCCCACACAGTGTTAGGAGGAGGGTGGTGAATTCCTAAGGGTGGGGAGAGGCTATGGAATACAAGAGTGCCTTCTGTTGCTGGTGAGACATTATTCACCAAGGTCAAGTTATGAAGAATGTTTGAAACAGACAGTTTTTCCTAAAACAAAAGAAGTGAACTATGAACTGTGGATGGCATGGAGGGGAAAAAGGGGTTTTACCTATGTAGGTTTTTGCAGGAAAATCCCAGAATTGACTTTGTTTCTGCTGTGCCTAGATGGATCTTTCAATAAAGCTACACTCTTGGACATTCTAAAGAGCTGGGGGTTTCTTTTCTTGAATATGCCAAATGGGATGGTTGACACCTTTTCTTTGGAACAGCAGCACCCAGAGGTCTAAACAGCCCCAACTGTGCTCCCCTTTAGATGGACCTTGAAGACCTGACTCAAGTCCTGGCTTTGGCTTACAGATAAGGGCATTCCATCTGAGAGGTGGTTGTGTCTCTTCCATTTTTTTGTGGTCTGGAATCTTTTTTCCCCACAATACAAAATAAGAGGGTTGAAAGGGACCTTGGAGGTTTTCTACTCCAACCCCCGCTCAAGCAGGAGACTCTATACCATTTCAGACAAATGGCTGTCGAGTCTCTTCTTGAAAACCAACAGTGTTGGAGCACCCACAACTTCTGGAGGGAATCTATTCCACTGGTTAATTGTTCTCACTGTCAGGAAATCCCTCATTTCTAGGTTGGATCTCTCTTTGATAATCTTCCATCCTTTGCTTCTTCGCCTGCTCTCGGGTGCTTTTGGAATAGGTCAACCCCCCTCTTCTTTGTGGCAGCCTCTCAAGTACTGGAATACTGCTATCATGTCATCCCTAGTCCTTCTCTTCATTAGACTAGACATACCCAGTTTCCTTCCCTAAGAAAAACTTTTCTCACAATTGCATTTTGTTGGATAAGGCACAATGCTCACATCTGTCAAGATGTTTCTTGATCTTGAGTCTATCTTCTAAAGCATTGGCTATTCCCCCCAGGTTGGTGTCATCTGCAAATTTGATGAGCTTCCTTTCTATCCCCGCATTTTCAGTTTCTTTGCTTTAAATGCATAGGCCACCCAGAATCATTGAGAGTGTTGGTAGTTTTGGAAAGGTCAATGATAAAAGAATTATGAATATAAATCAATGTCTATGGTGGATAGAAACTTTGGGAAGCCTTTGTTTTAGGCTCTTAATGCGTTGTCTTCTTGTGTTCATAAAGAAATCAGTCCCATTTAGTTCTTAAATACATTTAACATTGTAGTCTTCATATTTTTGTTTAGATATAGATGTTGGAAATCCAACACTTAATAGGAATATAGGAATATTCTTTATTGGCTAAGTGTGATTAGACACACAAGGAATTTGTCTCCAGTGCAGAAGCTCAGTGTACATGCAAACAACAAAGTGGGGAGTTTGTTGTAAACAAAGTGGTAATTGCTCTGGATGTTGTGTATTGTAATGCAGGACTTTTCGACCTTTTCACAGATTGTACTACTTTTAGGACATGATAATATTTGAGTACCATCAGTGTTTAGCAAGGTATCAAAAACCTGATGACTAAAAAAAATGGGGGGGGGATTTTGGGTTTTACTGATTAGATTCATTTGTTGTTATAGAAATGGCTAGTTTATAATATTATGGAAAAGTAAAAAGTTGTGGTTCAATGTTAATGCTTCCTTCTACTGTGCTGGCTACTGGTTATAACTTTGTTTTCTTCTAGTTGTTCGCAGATCTGTTTTTTGATTATCTTTTCTAGGCTCTTCCCAGGTATTGAGGTTAAACTGATTTGTCGGTAGTTTCCTAGGTGCACTTTTCTTTCTTTCTTGAAGATGGGAACCACATCAGCCCTTTCCCAATCCCAGTGCTCCAGGATTTTTGAAAGATATGGTGCAATGGTTCTGAGATAACTGCCAGCTCCTCCAGAACTGGGATCTGTCGATCCTGGTGATTTATGTTCATCAAGATCAGACATTGTTCCTTTGTTCCTTCAATGGTTTGTCCAGTTATGTCCCTGAATTTTGTCTTAGAAGGTTACTTGCATTTTCCTTGAGCTTTTTCTTGGCTTTCTCATTACAGCGCACATCCTGCTCCCTCTTGCTGCTCTCTTTTTTTACGAAAAGAGAAAGCATGTTGTGTGCACCAACATGGCTCTAGGGTGGAGACTGTGCATGTGAGGAAGAATGTGTGTGACAAAGAAGGGGGACCTGGACTTCTCTAATATTAGACATTTTTATTAGGAAGAGGTTTTGGAGCGCTTTTTCTTAATGCTGGATATTGAAAAGCTGACAGATTACAAGGCTCAAAGATTTCCTATACAATTTTGGTTATTCCCTTCTTCAGATTTCCTTAATGCCCCCCCCCCCCAGACATATATTCAAAAGCAGCAGCCATTCTTCCTTACCTATCAGCGAGACCCACATGGATAATGTGGTTCCAAAAATGCTAAAGTATTGCAGCAGATCATACTTCATGAAACAAAGGAAGGTGAGCCCGGGGCCTTCACAGGCATGGCAGACCTGTTGAGAAACAGTTGCTTATTTATTTCCAGTATTTCTGTGATAAAAATTGTAATTTAAAAAAGCTAGATCAGAATCCTCTTGTTTGAAAGACAATTAACCCTCCCCCTTTACTTTGTCAGGATATTCCAGTGGGTTGGTGTCATTGCAGAAAAGATCTTGATCATCTGTGGACAAAGGCTATAGTCTCAGAGAACAGAAGTAAAATTTAAGATTCTTCGCAACTTATGTCATTAAAAATTGAAACCAGTTCTCTGAAATGACCAGAAACAAAAATGTTAAACCATGCCAGACTTGATTGACCTCTGGCTCCTTGCCTGACCTGACTTTTTTTATACTTTAATTAGGCTTCTGGCCCATTGCACCATAGGCATTCTTCAGAAATAAACAGCTTGGTGTTTTGATTGGCATCCACTCAGATAAACAACAAAGATTCGTAGGAGTAAGAAGTATGTAGGTATAGACACTGAAAAAGTGGTCAGCGCTATGTAGTTCCATTTCTATCAGATGCGTAGATTACTGTCTTGGAAGAGAGCTGTAACTGATATGCTGTTGAGAAATAGATGAGGGAGGGAGGGAGGAGGGAGAGAGAGAGAGAGAGAGAGAGAGAGAGAGAGAGAGAGAGAGAGAGAGAGAGAGAGAGAGAGATGGAACGGTTTCCACAAAAACTTGAAACTTTGCCCATGAAAGTCCTGCGACACCTGGTTGTTTCTGCTGGCACCAAAATCTTCTCTGAAAATTCTCCTTGGTATTCTGTGTTTCTCTTCTTGTGTGCAAAGGATTTTTTTCCAGGCTGTTAAACAACTTGCTTTTTTCAGGACCCGAAAGGCAAAGATCCCTGGTTGAACTGGGACTTGGTTCATAATATATCATTGTCTCCAGAATTTAACAATCTTAGTCTGTTACAGCAAAAAGAACTAGCTCAGACATGCATTGCAATGGGGGGTTAACCAAACATGTTATGAGAAAAAGATACAGAGGAAGAAAAGCACACAGACATTACTTATACTATTTTCATGCAAGAATACAAAGCACCCTCTCTCTTTTTTACGAATGAGAATTCTTATTTAAAGTTTTAGTGGGAAGGAGGACTTACCAAGATGAAGAACATGGTGAAGAAGTAGACCATGGCCTCCATGTGAAACTGCCTCTTGGCTGCAATGCTGATGGTGGGGAGGAAGGCAAGGCTGCTGAAGGTGGGCAGGAGGAACTTGGCAGCTAAAGAGCCCATTGGGAGGAGAGCAGCTCCTACCGCCCGGCTGCCCAAGAGACTGAGGAGCCAAGGCCAGGACTCGGGTGTGCTGTGGAAAGGGCAGTTCGGACCAAGGATGCCTCCTCGTCTCTTCTCTTCTCTTCTTCAATGGAGAACAGTTGCTGAGAGCCCACCGGCTGCTCCTGTTCTTGGCTTCCACTTGAACAAATGGCCCCTTCCGTCTCCCAGGAGGAGGTTTCCCTCTGCAGCCAGCTGTCTTTGGAGCAATTCTTGAGAAGGGCAGATGGGGAGGAGGAGGAGATCACTCTTGGTCGTTGACTGAGCCCTTTGGAATAAAATGTTCCCTATTGGGGCAAATGTGTGGGGAGGAGAAGTCCAGGGTCTGGCTCAAGACAGAAGGGGATTTGATCTGCGGAGGCCATGAAGAGATGGGCAAAGGCCATAGACAGTATCCTTCTTCCCCAAGGAGGTTTTGGGGTTGCTGAGGATGGGCTCCTGGGCACATGGCTCCCAGCTGCCTGGCCCCAAAGGACAGGGATGGGGAGTCAGATGCTCTCCGCCTTGTCAAAGCTGTTTCCTGGCCTCTTTAGGTGCCTGCTCTGGGCACACAGAAGTACCAGATTGCAGCCTATATAAGTAAATGCAAGTAAAACACAATTAAAACATGTCACAATTTAATGAATAAATTCCAAACCTTTATTCTTTGTTGTTTATCAGCTATGTATGCCACCTGACTCCCATCTTAAAATAAAAGCCTCAAAATAAAAATCAACATACAATCAGAATAACAAAGGTGGAAGGGACCTTGGAGGTTTTCTAGTCCAACCCCCTGCTCAAGCAGGAGACCCTATACCACTAATTACTTAATTAATTAACCATTAATTAATTAATTGTATATCTATTCAAAAACATCAAAACTAAATTGCAAAAAAAGAAGCCCTTTCCCAGAAAGGAACAATGCAGCTCAAATGGGAATGGGGGCTCCCCTGGACCTCAGCGTTGGCTCAAATCAAGCCAGGCCAGGAAAGTCAGGCAAAAATCCAGATGATTGACTGGATTTTGACCAGCAGGATGACTTTGCTGGTACCACCACCCCAAGGCCTCCTTTCATCTCCCACTTCATCTCCCAAGTGACATGGCTGTCTCTCAGGGACACTGCTGGATCAAAAGAACTTTCAAGGTGCAACCAATCTCCTTTCTGGCCAGGAGGTTGAGGAAGCACCGTTGGGAGAATCAGGAGAAATAACCCCAGCCAAGTTTTCTGTGCCACTTTCTGGGTCTGTTCCTTGCAAGCCTTTCTTGAATGTTTTCCAGGGTGCTAGTGAATGACATAAAAACCACACTGGCCCATCCACTGTAGTAGGTATTCCCTTGTATATTTTGCTGTTGGACATTCAGATGCTATATATGATTTTTCTTTCTATCATGAAGGAATGTTTACCTTTTCTTATTTTTTTAAAATAAAAATAAATTATGTCAAATTTGGACCCTTTGAGGTTAATTTCCCAGTTCCACATCTCAGGCACAGAGTCAGGAAGATGGCACTATAGAACCCTTTTCTTTTCCTTCTTTTTATATTTCCTTTTTACCCTCTTGCTTGCTGGAAATGTCTATGGGGCTGCTCTGCCAAGTCAGGACATGCAGCTCCATCACAAGATTACAGAACTACAGAGTTGGAAGGGGCCTTGGAGGTCTTCTAGTCTAGCCCCCTGCTCAAGCAGGAGACCCTATACCATTTCAGACTAATGGCTGTCCAGTCTCTTCTTGAAAACCTCCAGTGATGGAGCACCCACAACTTCTGAAGGCAAGCCATTCTACTGAATAATTCTTCTAATTTGAGGAAATTTCTCCCTAATTCCAGGTTGGATCTCTCCTTGATAAGTACTTCTAGAGTGCTGGGCCAAAAACAGAACTGCATCCCCCAGAGAGAAAGGGGTGTTCAGGGTTTCTTGATCCACAAAGCCTCTGGAGAGGAGTTGGGATTTATTTATTTGATGTATTGATTGATTTCTATCTCAGTCAATGACTCTGAGTGGCTTACAATCCAGGATTGCCCAAGAATGTCTGGAAATGGTCTCCTTCCCCTCAGAGCAGTTGGTGGGTTATTTAGACAGCATGTATCCCCCTTCACCCTATGGTGGCACACAGAAGGTCTGAGGAGACAAGTAAGAGTTGGGATGGATCTTGGAGACGATCCAGTCCCGTGTCCTGCCCAGAGCAGAGATTGCTAAAATGTCCCTGACAGCTGGCTCTCCTGACTCTGGGCAGCATTTATTCATAGGGAATTCTTTCTGAAGTCCAACTCAACCCGCTTTGTTATTATTTAAATCCAATGTTTTGTGTCCTGGAACAACTGTAAACAAATCTGTCCTATCTTCTGGGGCACAGTTCCTCAGATACGTAACAACCATGACTGCATCTCCTTGTGGTCCACCCAGCATGTCTAATTCTTTCTCTTAAGTCTTCCATCCATCTTGCTTGATCAGTTGTTCTCAGAGCACAATTGACAAGCTGCAGTCTGACCAATACAGACTGCATTCAGAGCAACAGCAACCTCATCTGATCCTGACATTATGCTTCTGTTAATGCAGCCTTGGATTGCATTTATTGTTTTGTTTAATTTTTGATTTCACAGCTGCACCACACTGTTCAGCTTGTGATCCACCAAGACACTTAAAACCTTTTCACATGTACTGCTGTCCAGTAGTGTCCCGTCCAGGTGAAAAATTGTTTTACAAAACTATTAGATCAGTGCATCTGCACGTTAGGTGTTTCCCCTCTTCATCAATTGATTTTTAGATACAAAGCGGATGTAAAATTGAAAGTATCGAATCTGATTCTGGATGGCCTCAACAGAATCCTGCTCTAGGGTGCCAGGAACTTGACATGTCCTGTCCTAGACTCTTGCCTTTGAATTGCTTCATTTGCCCTGGTTGAAATCCATATTACTTCTGTCTGTTATTCCAACCGGTCAAGGTTTTCCTGCATTTTGGTATCTTCTGAGATGTTTGCTATTTTCCACATCAGTTTCTCCTCTGCAGATTTGATAGTAAAGTTGTTCATTATCTCACCCAACATATTTATAAACAAGTTGAACACAAAGCCTACAATGGAGCCTACCTACGTTCCTGCCAGCTCCATGTAAAATCATTAACAGTCACTAAACCAGCTCTGCATCCAGTGGTGGCATCTGGCAGGCCTTATTTTGTTATGTTGTCTGGTAGGATCTCAATGAAAGACTCTTCCAAATGAGTTAAGGTTATATAGAATCCTATCACAAAATGCACTATTTTTTTCCAAATGCTCACAAATTGTTTAATACTCTGTTCCAGAATTTTTTTGCCTAGTATTAGCATCAAGCTGACTGGTAGTTACTTGGCTCTTTTTTCAAAGACAGGAATAAAATTTATCCTTCTTAGATCCTCTGGCATTATAGCAGGTAGTCAGTTGTGTCCTCTTCACCTACGGCTTGACTACTGCAATGCACTCTACATCGGCCAGCCCTTGAAGCCCACTAGAACCTTCGACTGGTCCATAATGTGGTGGCATGGGCAGTGATGGGCATGCCACAGGACACCCATGTAATCAGTGGGATTGCCCATTCAAACTGACCGGATGAACTGTTGGGGTGGGGTTTGCTTGGGACTCTTTTAACCTATTGATCTGAGCGGGAAACCCTCAGATCCTGCCTTCTATGCCTGCTATCAGCTTCTCCCAATAAAAGTTCCTTTTGGGATGAAACTGTTCCAAGAGTCCTGCTTTCTTGGAATGAGGTTTTGAAGTGGGCCCTGACATTAGGCAGGATCTGCAGTAATAGTCAACCCGGAAGGAAGACCCTTGCCGGGGGGCTAAGGAAATGATGACTGATATCAGAACGGAAAGGGAAGAAACTGTCACAGGAGGGGAATTCTCCCACCAAGCAGAGCCCAACTGATCCAGTTCTCAATCCTTGAGCTCATTGGACAAGGTGGTGGCTATGAAATGCCGCCACAAACCCAGGTGGTTGATGGGCGTCGGGAAGAAGGAGGACTGGGATAAGAGATCCAGGAAGGTGACGCTCCGACATGGCAGTCACCAGCCAGGTTGGAAAGTCAAGATGGAGAGGTCGCTCCACCTTAGTGAAGACAAGGACAACCTGCTCCAGCCGATTCCTGGAACAAGCCATCGACATGTTGAGAGTCGCCTTCGATTCCATGAAGGAGGAGAAAGCCGACTCATGCTGAGGCACTGCCAACCCAGGCTCAGCCAAGGGGACAGATGAAGGGGGGGGGGGCGAACCGGCGGTCCCAGGCCCTTCTACCAGCACCATAGAAGCAGCAGCCATCGCTACAGCCACAGCCATCTCCAGGCGAGCTGCACCAGCTGACGGTGATGGCCACTGACACAGGAGACAGAGGGGGCATCGGTCCATCCGAAAATTCCTGCTGCTAGGAGTGAGATACTGCAGGGAGCCGCACTGACTGGGGATTTTCCTGACTCAAGTGTTGAACTTGGGGCGGATGGGGGTTCTGCTCTCCCAAAAGGCCGCCAACTCCTACCCAGTGGCCCTGTCCTCTCAGTGCCTGGTAAGGGCTGGAGGCAGAGAGGCCATGCCAGGGGTCCAGCCATCGCCACCTAGGCCTTGCTCTGCGTGGAGGACAGAGCCCCATTGGAGGCTTCCTGACTGAGGCTGCGGAGGGGCACCCAGCAGGGCAGCCGCCAGTGCCCGGAACCCCCAGACGGCCACCGGGTGGTGGCGAGGAGATGGCCCAGCTTCCCCTTGTCGCTGCTGGCCGTCCGGGCTCTGCAACCCAGTGCCCACCCCTCCCCCTGCAGCTCGTAAGGCCAGGGTCGCGGCTGGAGCGTGGGCGTGGCCAAAACCACTCGGCCTCCGGCTGCCTTCTCCCGGCCATGTGGCGGACCCGGCAGCATCGCCGCCACTTTAAGGGGAGTAGCCGCAAGGGAGGTGCCTGCCGCAGGATTCCGGGTGAAAAAAGGGCGGCCCGCCAGGGAGGGACCAGAGCCATGCCTGTCCGCCCGCTCTTCCTCCCAACCAGGTGTCCTGCTTTCTTCTTTCAGAGCCGGCCCGGCCACAGCCGCCGATGCAGACCTGCTGAAGGGACATATCTACCGGCTGCATGGCGCCCCTAAGCGGATAATTTCGGACAGGGGGGTGCAATTCACAGCGAGGTTTTGGAGGAGTTTTCTTAAATTAATTGGATCATCTCAAGGTTTATCATCTGCTTTTCATCCGGCCACCAATGAGGCTGCAGAATCCGCTAACAAAATGGTGGAGCAATATCTCAGATGCTACGTTTCCTACCAACAGACAAACTGGAATGACCTCCCTTTTGCAGAGGTGGCGTACAATAATTCTGTGCATAGCAGTACTGGCTACACACTTTTCAGAGTAGCCACAGGAAAAGAGTTCGGTCCAACACCTGAATACCCTCAGGTGCCAACCACTTCTCAGACACTCGACCAATGGGTGAGGGGATGGGAAGAAGTTTGGAGAAATACGAAAACTGCTTTAAAAAAAGACCTTTGAAACCTATAAAAAGCAGGCTGATAAAAAGAGGGCTCCCCAAAGAACATTCCAAGTTGGGGAAAAGGTTTATCTGTCGACTAAATATTTACACCTCAAATTACCCAGTAAGAAATTAGGACCAAAATTCTTGGGGCCTTTTCTTATCGTAAAGATCATCAATCTGGTCACCGTAAAACTGAAACTCCCTAGACTTTTAGGTAGAATTCACCCTGTCTTCCATTGCAGCTTGTTGAAACCTTATCGGGGCTCCACTTTAAGACCTCCCCCTAAGAAGGCACCCAGGCCCCTCATGGTAGCAGGTCAAACTCACTATGAAGTGAAACGTATTCTTGACTCCAGAATTTTTAAAGGGAAATTGCAGTACCTAGTACAATGGAAGGGGTACTCGCTGTCCGAAGCTACTTGGGTGAAATCTAACGATGTGAAGGCTGACCGACTCATCAAAAAGTTTCATGAGAAAACCCCCAACAAACCAAGAGATAATCCCTAACATATGCTTTTGTTCACATACAGGACCTATCCTTTTTGTAAGGGGGGCCAGATGTCAACGCTGCTAATATTGGATATTATTGCTTTGACAAGATATGCAGAATTGTTTGGTATTTTTAGAGTTAATTCAGATGATGGTGGGAGAGGAGGAGAAGCGCGGGAAGGGAATGGAAGTGAATCTTTGCCCTCCAAGTTGATTGGAAAATGTGAATTATGACTCCAAAATAGGGGAGGGGAATAGCAAAGGGAAATTCAGATCTTAGCATCCATCCATGTTGTGCCGACACTGTGTTCATATGATTAAAGACTTTTTAGAATAAACAATGTCTGGAAGTTCTTTGAAGTGTTCCATTAGTCAGAATCTTGACACCTTAATTCTCACTTGGTAGTATGCCTCCCTCAAGTCTAATTTCATGAATATTTTCCCTTTGGCTAAATGTCCTAGCATGTCCTTCATGAGAGGGAGGGGGTACACACACCCTGTTAACCCCACAGAAATCCACACATAATCTCAGCGACCCATCTTTCTTTTTCAACAGTACTGGTGTCGCTACTCAGGATTTCGCCACTTGGATAAACTCTGTTGCTAAATTCTTATGAAAGTACTCCCTCAGCTCCTTCAGCTCCTTCAGAGTCATGGAGTACATTTTCAGTTTAGAAAGTTTTGCCCCGGGCAGGATCTTGATAGCACTGTCTGTGGGGCAGTGAGGGGGTAGGACATCACATTCTCTCTTGCTAACACCTCCGTGAGGTCTTGGTACTCCCTCCGGATGGATTGCAGCTCCTTCCCCTCCTCTGATGCTCCCTTTCTGCACTCAGGGGTTTTTTTCATGCCCCCTCACTCTCGGGCTACTTTCTCTCCTTGTCCAGAGGGCACAGCCCTTCTTCCTCATAACCATACATTTAGAGGCTTTCTTCCAATAGATCTGCCCCCCCCACTTGGCTAACCAAACCAGGCCCAGGATCATGTCCTCTACCATCTTTGGGGTGATCATAAAGAGAATAGTCTCTTGGTGGTTCCCCCAATTCTAGCTGCACTGGCTCTGTCAAATGGGAAGCCTCCTATCAGCGTGCCATTAACCTATTCAAACTTCACAGGTTTCCTGAGCTTCCTCACATCTAATCCTAGCCTCTGCACTGCAGCTTGACTAATTAGGCAACGGGTGCTACCTGAGTCTATGAGGGTCTTTACCATCCCCCTTGCCCCTGATATCCTAACTTCAAGGTGGTTGATAGGTCCACTCACCATCAGGTCATACTCTCCCTCACTCTCGCTGTTGGAGAGGATCATTGGTGGCTTCCCTTTGGTTGGAGTTCCATCTCCTTCGCTCTCTGTGCCGCTCGTGATTTCTCCTTCCCCTTCTTCGGTGGCTTCTTTGGCTTCTAGGGAGTTGGTACCACGGGAGCCATCCGGGGGGTTGGTGCTGGGCACATCACTGCCCTGTAGCCCTCCTGGCCACAGTGAAAGCACATGATGGGGGGGGTGATTGGACGGCCCTGCAGGAACTGGGGACACTGCTGCTGGTTGTTTTCTTCCCAAAGCACGCTTTTCTTGGCTTTTCTTTGGCCATAGTCTAAACCCTCCACGGCCCTTGTACACCGCCAGGTCTAGCTCCACGATGGTGACCAACTGGTACCAATCTCTAAACTGGTCTGGGATCCCTCAGGCTAGGCATAGGTGAAACAACACCCTTCTTGGACAGGACAAGAGTCAGCAGTCCATCTACATTTAAAAGACAAAGGTCACTCTTTTGAAGACAGCAAAGTCCACATTTTGGACAGAGAGGACCGCTGGTTTGAAAGAGGAGTCAAAGAGGCCATCGATGTCAAAATTGAATAGCCCTCTCTCAATAGAGGGGCAGGGATCTGACATCATCTATCTCCAGTCTACAACACAGTTCTTTCAACAGTTTCAAGAAGGCCCCCATTGGAGCCTGAATCTGCTGAGGAAAATGAGCTGAAGTTGGAGCCGACAGGGGGAGGCGTCGTTGACTTCGGAGGAATACGGGGAAGAGAAGGCCGAGGCAGGCCAGGGCCTCTCAGGATTGGGATGGCTTGAAGGCAGGAACAGGGGCAGGATGAACATGAGAGACAGAGGTCAAGCAATGAGCAAGGGCCACCCCCTCCTGATCCTAAAGAGAGAAGGCGGGAACAAGGTAGGCAGGCCCAATTACTTGGGAGGAGAGTGCCCCGCCCCACTCCATAAGGCACACCTGGGAACTGAGACTTGAGACGCTGTGGGGAGGAGCATTTGTCAGGAACAAATGCTGAATTCTTGGAGGTTTGTGTGCCAGAGTTGTTGGAAACAACTCTCTGATCTTTTGTTCTGTGTTGTGATTTCTACGTGGAAACCCTGAAACTCTTGACCATTGGACTGGCTGACAAACTTGATTTGGTGCTTCAAACCTCAGATTGAATTTTGGCTTCTCTTCTGAAACTACTCAGGCAAGCTTGTATTTCCACAGACTTTGTTATGTTCCTTTCTTTGTTATCTACTTGGCCTTGTGTAAGGACCCACCTCAGTTTACATCTTAAGAATACAGAACTCTTGGAATATCTTTTCCAACAGGCATCTTTATTAAGAGAAAATGATTGTAGATGTGCTAGACAGGATCTGAAGGATTCTCTCCCACCCTTCAATGTTTTAAGTGTTTTCAAGCAGCCCCCCACCCCACAGTTCTTCCGGGCGACGATCCTCCTCCTCTCTTTTCCCAGACTCCAGGCACTGCATTGTTCCCTCCCTTTTCCCTTATTGCCGGCAAAAGGAAGACTTCAGAGAGGAGTAGATTAAAAGTTATGGCCATATTGTTATGGTCAGTCCTCTTGGTGAGAATCCACATTCAGTCCCTTTGAAGTTTAATGAAGGGAGAGTCATAACCCCCCCTTGCTTATCCCCCTTCCCCTTTGTAGTATGACAGAATCCAGAGAGAGCAGAAATGGGGTTTTCCATAGTAGACAACTAGAAATGAAATATAATTGGATTCTGGCATCCTGCCCCCTTAAAAATAAGAGAGATCCATCTGTAAAGAAAACAAAACAGGTATAAAAGTTAGTCTGGCTTGTTAGGATACTCTGTATGAAACTTCTTTAATAGCTTCGGGGCTCTGACATGACATTTATGGACCTACTCATTTTGTGAGGCAGGAAGGTGTTTCCATGCTACTAGGTAGAGTTGCCCCATGATATCTCCTAGAATCTAGGATTTCCTTTATCTCAAAGTGTTGTTCGCCTTCCACCATGATTGAAGGGGGTGGGGGGGATTTTTGGCCGTAAAGGTGACTGATGCTCTCTTTTCAGCAAACTGCAATGAAAAATTGGGTGTTCACCAGGGGTTCACCCTCCGAGCTGTCGTCTGAGGCGTGCACCGGCCCTGCGGTGTAGGCTGGAGTTCTTTTCCCCCGATGACCAGGAATTAGAAGTCTTAAAAGATGAAAACCAGAAATTGATGCAAATAAATGGAGAACTAGAAGACTCAGCTGTTATGGAGATGGAAAGAGCATCATTTTTTTAAGATTTCAAAATATAACGGAAGATAAGGAAGAGGATCTTCTAGACCTGATAACGGAATTATTGGCAGATGCATTAGGAATTGGGAAACAGGAAATGGAAAGAGAATTCTAATTCTCTATCAGATCTATCGAGTTAACTCAAACTATGCCAGAAGAAATAAAACCCCCAGGAAAGTACTTGTTAGATCTCTCAAAAGATCTGTAAGAGACGAGTTTCTGAGAAGAGTAAGAGATGAACCTTTGAAATACAAAAAAAAAGAAATTGTAATCCTCAAACAAATCCCTAAGAGAATAAGAGAATCCCGAAGAGAATACCAGTTTCTAACTAGAAAATTAATTGAAAAAAGGAGTGAATTTCAGATGGCTGATTCCAGAAGGGATTTTAATCTATTGGGATACGAAAAGATATAGATTGGATACGCCACTTAAAGCAATGGAATTCTATGACAACCATAGAGCATTTCTGGAAGGAGGTGATTTTGAAGCTGGTACAAAGAGAGAAACAAAGAAACAGGAAGAAATGGCAGTAGAAGGAGCAGTCAAACAAAGAGAGGAGGAAGAAGTTAAAAACACATACGTTAGAAGAAAGAGCAAGACTAAGAGATCAAAGACATATAAGATCGACTAGAAGATTAAGACTTGAATTGAAAGAATTGAAAGAGATGGAGAAGGAGAGTGGGATTTTGTCAATGAATATAAATGAACTAAATTCTCCCTCAAAAAGGAAAAAAAATTCTTTTTCACGACTACAAAAATTAAAAATGGGTATAATTTGCCTCCAAGAAACATATTAAGAGACAACACTTAGAACAGCTGAAAATTGGTAAACTTCACTTTGCATTAGCACTTCAAAAGAAAAGAGGAATAACTTTATACATTAAAGAAACAATGAACCCTAAACAAATTTATGCGGATGAAGAGGGGAGAGTATTAATGGTGGAAATAATGATGGATCAAAAACAGATACTGATGGTAGCAATATATGCACCAAATGATAAATAAGAACAATTTTACCAAAAATTACATAAAAAATATTAGAACTAAACAATCAAAATCTTTGTATAATGGCAGATTTTAATGCAATAACAGATGGAACTTTGGACTATAAAAGCGTTAAACACAGACTTCCGGTCCTGCACGGAGCGCAGCAGTTGAGAGATTCGGGGACTCTGTGCCCTCCAGCTGAGTTTCTTCCTGTTAGGGGACCCTAAATGGGCCAGAAGCCGTCCTGGAGAGGAGACAATGAAGGAAGTAAGTCCCCGGGACCTTGGAGAGATGGCGGTCACCCGATTGGTCCAGGAGAAGCCTTCCAGAAACCAACAGGAGAAAGGCTAGCTTAACTTCAGAATGTAGCCCAAGCTGTAAGCAACCAAAATCAAAAGCACTATTTTATGCTGATCGTAAACAGCGTGCTTGAATCTGAGTAAGAACATCGATTTTCTCTATCCTACCTATCAACTTTCCTGAAGGGGAGAAAAAAAATTCCCAAGAAGCAAAAAACCTCCGAAAGTGAAGGAGGGGGGATTTCTGCCCCACCCTTTTGCTAACGGAAGCGGCAAATTGAACCTTTTATGGAGAACTAAAATCTGAAAAATGAACCAATGCTGACACCTATTGGTGGATGAGGATTATGACAGCTATGGCTTTCATATAGGACCTGGTGAAATCTGGAAAAAAATTAATCTCTACTTGTGACCTTCAAAGCTTTAACAATAAAGAACAGCTGTGACAAAAAAAGAAAATAATCTGGGCTGTAGATAAAGTGAGATTTACAAACTTTAGGGAACAAAAAAAAAGAACCTTTTTGAATTTTCTGGATTATAAGTATTTATTTAACTCTGACCTCAAAGCTATTTTCAGAGGGGAAAAAAAACAAAAAATCTGGTGTCAAGGTTCCGATTAATGAAACACTTCAAAGAACTTCCAGGCATTTTATCCTAAAAAGTCTTTTTATTCATGTGACAAAATGTCAGCACGGCATGATGAAAGGATGCTAAAATCTGAAATCTCCACCCCCCAGCAGTTATTTTTGCTAGCATTTCCCCTCCCTTATTTTGCTGTCATGATTTACATTCTCCAATTAGTTTGAAGGGCAAAGGTTCTCTTCCGTTTACAAGTCATACTTTCTTTCTTCTCCCCTCCCAGCATCTTCTGAGTTAACTCTAAAAATACCACACAGCTCTGCATATTTTGTCAGAGCAAGAACATCCAATGTTAGCAGCTTTGACATCTGGATTCTTGGTCATCATGGAAAATCAGAGATTTATAGAAAGAACTTATCAAGAAAAAATAAATACTTTTCAAGAGGAGATATATGATATGTTGCAACTAATTCAAATAACAATGATTTCAAACCACAAAGAAATCCAAAATAACTTTAAAAATATAAACCAATTCATCTCCAATTCAATTTTATACCAAAGAAAAATCCCAGGAAAATACAACAGAGAAGGAACAGATAAAACAAACAACTAAACATAAATTCGAGGATAGAGACTTAAAAATGGAATTCTACAAAACAAAGAAGTATGATTTAATAAAGACAACCTACATTTCAACACTACAAAATAAGCTTGAGGATAAGAAAAAAGACTGGACAAAATGGACTGCAGAGATGCCAGGGAAAACACTAAAACTGGAGAGACAAAAAATGACAAGAGAAGCAGAGAAAAAAAGAAGGAAAAAGATTCCCAATAAAAACGAGTGGGCAAATGCCACTAATAAAGATACTGTACTTGATTTACTTTTTACATCTACAGTAACATCTATAAAAATATGGAAAGATTTTTTGATTCAGCAGAATATATGGATTAAGAAAGACATTGGGCAAAAGAAAAAGGCTAAAGTGACAATTAAGAAAATAGATGATGGGGCCTATCAGAGAGAATATTTAAAAAAGAAACACTTATTTGAGAATGGTTAAAGAAAGCTGCCCAATACCTACGATTTCAAAACGTATGTGAGGTGAAAGGTGAAGACCTTCCTACAACAATGGCGGATATACTAGCGGGGGCATTGGGGTCCAGTAGAGAAGAAATGGCCAGTGAAATGGATGAGACTTTTAGAATACATACAAATTACGCAAGACGGAATAATCTCCCTAGAGAAGTACATGTTAAATTTACTAAAAAACCAGTTAGAGATGAAATATTATTCCGGGCTAGAGATGAGGCACTGGAGTACCGAGGGCGACAATTGATTGTTCTCAAACAGATACCGAAGAGAGTGAGGGACCTGAGAAGACCTTACCAAAAAATAACTACTAAATTGACGAGAAAAAATGTCAATTTTAGATGGCTGACACCAGAAGGGATTCTGGTCACATGGCAGGAGAAAAGGTTCCGTTTAGACTCAGTGGAGAAGGCAGAGGAGTTTTATAGGGAGAATTTTGGTAGTGAGGAAGATCTAACTGAGGGAGAGGTGAGACAGGGAAGGGAAACATCAGTTCAGGCTGTGGAAAGAAAGCGGGTTGATACTAGAGAGGATATGGACAATGGCAAAAACGAAGGGAAGCATGATGAGGATAGACCCAAAGAAATTAAAGAAGCCAGACCGACAAGATTGATGGAGGAAAAAGAAAAAGATTTACAACCTCAAGAGTCTAGGCTGCCAATAATAACTAGATCTAAACATAGATAAGGAGGGGAAGAAAGGTGTTGAATCCATATCCATCAATGTTAATGGTCTCAACTCTCCAATAAAAAGGAAAAAGTTTTTGAATAAATTGTATAAGATGAACTTAGATATAATTATGTTGCAATATCAATATCTATTGAACTGCCCTAAATTGGGGAATATGTTTGTGGCACTGTCACAATACAAGAAAGGAGGAGTGGTAGTATATATTAAGCAAGAAATCTTGCCAAAACTAATTTATAAAGATGAAGAGGGCAGAATTTTAATTGTGGAAATAATTTTGAATAAAATGAAAATCCTTCTAGTGGGAATCTATGCTCCAAATGAGGGGCAGAAACAATTTTATAAAAAACTACATAATATTATTATCCAATTGGAATACGACAATATATGTATAATGGGAGACTACAATGCAATTATGGATAGATGCCTAGACTATAAATTTATTTATTTATTTATTTTCATTAACTTATATGCCGCCCTTCTCCCCATGGGACTCAGGGCGGCTCACAGCATGTTAAAACAATATAAAACATTATCCCCTATAAAAGCCAATTAAAACCAAATATTTATCGCTGTGTCTTATTAAAATCATTAAAATTGTCCCTATTTAAAATTCACCCTAGGTCAGACCCGCTTGCTGAAAAAGCCATGTCTNAATTTCCTATATGGCCAGGGAAAACAAAATTAAAACACAACGATTAAGACAGTTAGAAGAAGAATTAACCAGAGTTGAGGAAGATTTGCAAAAGGAACCACAAAGAAGTGGGTTGAAGCAGCAGATAAATTTAATTAGGCATAAGATGGACATTATTGGCAAGGAAGAGCTAGGGCAGCAGATAAAACGTACTAAACAAATTTTTTTTGAATATGCCAATAAACCGGGGAGATGGCTGGCCTATAAAATTAAAAAACATAACAATAAACAAAGGATTACCAAACTTTGCAATACAGAAGGTGATATGGTGTATCAGAACGAAGGAAAAAAATCAGTGGCATACGAATTTTATAAGAATTTATACAAAGACGAAAAACGGAGAAACAACAATGATATTGTACAGTACTTGCAAACAGCTGACTTACCGAAAGTCCCAAAAGAATTTAAAATTTTATTGAACAAAGAGATAACACTTTTGGAACTTTCGGAAGCAATTAAGAAACAAAAGAATAATAAAGCACCTGGGCCAGATGGCCTACCTGCAGAAGTGTATAAGATCATACAAGAACTTTTAAGTCCAATAATGTTGGAACTATTTAATGAGGTCTTAACCAAGGCTAAAACACCGGAAAATGCAGATTTGGCGTATATCAAAAATTATAGACCCATCTCATTATTAAATTCAGATTATAAGATCTTTATGGCTATAATGGCCCATAGACTTGAAAGATTTTTAGCAGATTTCATACACTCTGATCAAAATGGTTTCTTACCCAAAAGATACATAAGAAATGTCAGGATTATTTTAGATATTTTGGAGTATTATGAGGTGCACAATGAAAAGCAAATGAGTTTAATCTTTCTTGATGCACAAAAAGCTTTCGACAACGTGAAATGGGATTTTGTTTGAGCAATTGGTGTATATGGACTTCGGGGTAAATTTTATAAACATGTTTAAATCAGTTTATTCTAATCAAGTAGCGAAAGTAATAATTAATGGAGAAATGACTGATAGCTTTCCAATTCAAAAAGGTACGAGACAAGGTTGCCCGTTATCACCTTTGTTGTTTATTTTATCCCTAGAGGTATTGGCCAGAGTAACNCCCCTTCCGCACCACCCTCTCACTTGCCTACACCTTCCTCCTCACTATCCTACCACCACTCCTCCTTCCTCCCTCTTTCCTACCTCCCTTTCTCCCTCAACCATCCCGTCAGTGCAGTTGGGGTACCACCGGGCACCTCCTTAAAAAATCATACATATATATACATATAAATCTATAACACCAACCTACCCCTTTCCCCTCTCCCCCCCAGGACTTCCCAAAGCTAATCTGGGAAATAAATACACAATCATCCAATACTAATCAAAACTACTCATTATTACTACACACTAGTACAAAATTACTGTGACTCTAAAATAACAGTAAATTACAACAAAAAAATTTTTTTTTAAAGTTGTATCAATATATAATATACCTAATTTTGTTCTAAGTTTTTAATCAAAAGCTACATAATAGTTTTTCAGTTCATACTTTCTCTGAATGTAATCTATCCATCTTCTCCATATTCAGATTATAAGATCTTTATGGCTATAATGGCCCATAGACTTGAAAGATTTTTAGCAGATTTCATACACTCTGATCAAAATGGTTTCTTACCCAAAAGATACATAAGAAACAATGTCAGGATTATTTTAGATATTTTGGAGTATTATGAGGTGCACAATGAAAAGCAAATGAGTTTAATCTTTCTTGATGCACAAAAAGCTTTCGACAACGTGAAATGGGATTTTATGTTTGAGCAATTGGTGTATATGGACTTCGGGGTAAATTTTATAAACATGTTTAAATCAGTTAATTCTAATCAAGTAGCGAAAATAATAATTAATGGAGAAATGACTGATAGCTTTCCAATTCAAAAAGGTACGAGACAAGGTTGCCCGTTATCACCTTTGTTGTTTATTTTATCCCTAGAGGTATTGGCCAGAGTAACTCGGAAAGATAAGCAGATCAAAGGTTTAGAGATCAAGAAAGAAACGTTCAAAACGCAAGCTTTTGCAGATGACTTAGTTTTTATAATTGAAGAGCCATTGCAATCTGGGATAAAATTGATGGAGGTCTTAAGCAAGTCCGGGGAAATTGCAGGTTTGAAGATAAATAAAGAAAAAACTAAAATGCTTGTCAAAAACATGACTAAAGTACAGAAACATGATTTGGTTGATAGATTGGGTATTCAAATTACGAATAAAATAAGATATTTAGGAATACAATTAACTGCTAGATGCATTACATTAAAGAGAGATAATTACGACAAATTAGTTGAACAAATCAAAGCTGATTTAGATATTTGGACCAACTTACAACTTTCTTTTATGGGCAGAATAGCAGTCATTAAAATGAATGTGCTGCCGAAAATTTTATTTTTGTTTCAATGCATACCCATAAAATTGGACAAGAAATTTTTTCAAAATCTTAATAAAATTGTTCTCAAATTTATTTGGCAGGGAAGGAAGACAAGGATTAGATTAAAATTACTGCAGGATTCAAAAGAAAGGGGGGGTTGGCCTCCCTGATATGGAAAAATACTATCAGGCCATAGTTTTAACATGGGTACGAGATTGGATACTCTTAAAAAACAGGAGACTACTATGTTTAGAAGGCCATGACTTAGAAATAGGATGGCATGCCATGCTATGGGACCAAAAATATAGGTCACATAAATATTTTTGTAGGCACTATATTAGACGGGTTCTAATTGATACATGGGCCAAAAACTGGAAACCGAATTACACTCAAGTCCCTGGCTGGGTCTCACCGCTAGAAATATATGTACATCCAAAATTTATTCAATTAGGGAAGATTATAACATATAAAAACGTATTAGATGAGAAAGGGGAATTGAAATCTAGGAAAACCCTGCAAGACGGAGGATTAAAATTAGAATGGTGGGCATACCTTCAATTACAGGCGAGATGTTGGAAAGATAAAAAAGAATTAGGTATAAAAACAGAATCGACAGGGCTAGACAAAATATTATTAGGTACTGAGGATAAAATGATTAAAAAGCTATATCATTATTTGTTAGAACAGGCCTTATATGAAGAACAGGTAAAAGAGACCATGTTAGCATGGAGCAGGGACTTCGATCTTAATCTTGATCTGCATATCTGGCAAGAACTATGGGCACGAAATAGGAAGCTCACTCTGGCTACATCCTACAAAGAAAACCTGTATAAAATGTTTTACAGGTGGCACTACCCGCCCACAAGACTAGCTAAAATGGCCCCCAACATTTCCCCTACATGTTGGAAATGTAATTCGGCAAGAGGGACATATTATCATATGTGGTGGGAGTGCCTGAAAGCCCGTGTTTTTTGGAACAAGGTTCAAAAATGGTTAGAAGAAATATTAACAACAGAGGTAGAACTAAAACCAGAACTCTTCCTACTTGATATTACTATACAAAAATATGATAAAGGGACACTCTACCTAATGCTACACATCTTCACGGGCGCCAGACTGACCTATGCACAAAATTGGAGAAACAAAGAAATTCCTACTGAAGAAGAGATTCTACAAAAAAAATTATCATGTGCGGACATGGACAGGCTAACTATGGAACTAAAGGACAAGACGGAAACGGACTATTTTGGAATCTGGGACAAATTTTACTGCTGGTATGAGTCAAGAAGAACTGTTCGGGTTTTGAGTTAAAGTTTAAGTTTGTGGTATATAAAATTATATGTTAATAGGTAGAGAAATAAGCTTGAGATTGTATTATATAGGGGAATATATGTATATATATAGAACTTTAAATATGATAAGGAACGAATTATTAGGATTATGTATACTGGAACGTCATGTCATGTCCTTTTTTGTTTTAATTGTTTTATTAATAAAAAACTTTTTTTTTAAAAAACAAGAGAATGGTTAAAGAAATAGAAAAATTTTGGATGTGAATTTGATCTTAAGAGGGAGGAGCCCCTCAAGTAACATAGTGCAGGGCTTTTCAACCAGTGGTACGGGTACCACCTGTGGTACATTGGCACCTGGCAGGTGGTACGCGAGCATCCTAGAAAAGTGGTAGTGGGGGAGGGGAATGAGCTGAACCGGTGGCAGCACCGCACAAGCCTGAGTGAGAGATGTCTGGAGCTGCAGGGCTGTCAGGGCTCAGCAGAAGTGCCAGAATCAGCGCCAGGCTCCAGCTGGAGCTCGGCGCTGATCCTGGTGCTTCTGCTGAGCCCTGAAGAAGCACCAATCAATTGGAAAGCAGCACTGATCCTGGCGCTTCTGCTGAGCCCAGAAGACGCACTGATCAGCTGGAATGTTGCAGCATCTCCAGGGTCTTGTGATTTACATTCAGATGCTTGGCAACTGATTCATATTTATTTATTTATTTTAAAATATATTTTATTGGTTTTTTAATTTTAACAAAAAGTACTTAAGACACACTGTGGTGTTTGGATAAACAGACATTCCAAAGTAAAAACATAGATAAACAGCTCAACTTAATACATTCACTATCATCTCTCTATTTCCCTCAAATAACATAATACATTTAATATATTCCATTTCTAAATTAAATTTCTATTACTACTAAACCTGTTTTACGACTTTATCAGTTTACAATTACCATAATCAAATATAGTTTTACATCAACAAATTATCGCTTCAAGTATCTCTTCCAGATATGTTCAAACTCTTAATCTCTCTCATCCCTCATCACCAATCTCATTTATTTCTTCTTCCAATAATAACTAACTTAGTTAAAAAACAATGTTAAACCTTAATTCATATCAATTCATTACACAAACTTCAACTTCCATCCAGTTGATTATCATACTTTATCAAATCTATACTAATATACAAAAAAATTCATCTAGTTAATTTAAACACTTCAGAGTCCCATTCTAAAAACTCAACATTTTTTCAATTCCAGTACAAATTTCCATCAAAATCAATCTATTATTCCAAAAAATACATTCTTAGTCTAATTAAACATATGTATATGTAATTATATATTTTTTATCCTTAATACAATCCATAAAGCCAACATTGCTTTTAAGTCCAATACAAAATTTTGACTTTCTTTTTTCAATCCAATTTTAACTTTCTTATTTCTGTACCAGGCAAGTTTCCATAAAGCAAAAAGATCATCTAACTAATTTAAACACACATGTATATAATTGTATTTTTCTTACTTCTAACTCTAAATTGTGATCCTTAAAACAGTCCATAAAACCAACATTGCCTTTTAATCCATTACACAGTTTTAAATTTCTTTTTTAGTCTAATTCTGGCTTTTTTCTGTGCCAAACAGTTTTCCATAAAGACGCTTCCCTTTCAGCCAATAGATCCATTTTTGTTGCTTGCAGTAGTCTTTGAGAAAGTATAAATCCCTTCCTCTGCAATAGACATCTTTTTCTCTTCTCATTGCTGCGTCGTTGCTTTGTAGTTTGAGATCTTAGTCTTTGCTTCTTCTGTTTCTCTAAGTTGCAGAAGGGAGGGTTGTCAGGAGAGATAAGTTCCTCTTTTATCTCTGTAGATTCCTCTTCTGGTATGTTTTGATTTATACCATAGTCAGATGTAAGCTGGACATCCATTTGAACATATGTAGTAGAATCTCTGGGTCTTAATTCTAAAGTACAGTTTTTAATTGTAGCACGTATTTCTGCAGTGGCCTCATAGATCTTTTCTAATATGAGAGCACAGTTTAATTGTGGCTGAGGTTTCTCCATTTTGATACTAATAATTTAAAAAGGTCTCTTTTTCTTTTTTGTGGAGGCTATATTTGGTGTAAACAATATCCACCCCCACAGCTCCCACAGCTGCACAGCTTATCTTTCCCCCTCCAAAGTATTTTGAAGTTCAGTGTTCCATCTTAAAAAAAAAAATAACCAGAAGTTGCAGTATTAAATTTTCGCCTCTAGATGCCCTCAGTGAATCAAAGAAGGTCTTTTCCAGAGATCAATTCCTTTTTTCTATCTTTTAGAGTATAATATACAAAAAAGAAATAATCTTCCCACATAGGGATGATAGTACAGTTCTGGAAAGAGAGAAGAAAAGAAACCTTTTTCGTCTTTTTTCCTTTTGTATCCCCCCCCCCAAAAGATATATATAGAAGTGAAATTTAGTCTTTTTCTATATTTATAAAACACCTTTCTTCCCAGAAAAAGTAGAAGCTGCCTTTCCAAGCCAGGGAAATAGTTCCAAAAAGCTCTTGCAGGTACCAAAAAGAAAGTAGAATAGAGAGAGTTGCAAGGAAAGTTCTCACCCGGGTTCACCACGGGGGCACTCACAGCTTAGGTGTTCTCTGACTTGCGGTCTGAAGCGGCAGGGCGATCGGCCATTTTACTGGCCGATCTTCTTCTCCGTCGGCCCTCGGAGATCGTCCGGACAGCTGGAGGAGCCGCCACTCCTCCGCAGCCGAACAGCAGCCTCCTCGATGGAAGTCGCACCCTCCAGGGCGACTTTGGACCCGTATAAGGTTCCACCGACGGAGGGAAAGCTAGCCGGCAAGGAGACAAGTCTAGCGACTAGCGACGCCGCGAATCGGAACCGGAAGTCCACTGATTCATATTTATGATGGTCACAGTGTCCCAGGGTCATATGAAGTGACCAAAACCTGCTGCAACCACCCAGCAGACGGGGAATAAAAACCAAACACCCCCCGACCCCACCCCCGCTGCCAATCCTGAACAGAAATGCTCACAACAATGAAAACCTCAGATAGGTGGGCAGGCAGGCAGGTGTCTTGCTCGGCTGTGGTTTTGGGGGCACTTTTTTCAATGCCATTGTAACTTCGAACAGTCACTAAACGAACTGTTTTAAGTCAAGGACTACCTGTATTTTATCACTTTTTTCCTTTTTTTTTATTTTTGGTCAAGTTTTTGATACCTTGCTAGGCGACTGGTGGTACTCAGATGTTGCCATATCCTAAAAGTGTTACAATGGGTTGAAAAGCCCTGACATAGTGCTTTCTTTTTCTTTCTTCTTTTTCTTTTATTTTTGGATATGAGTAATATAAAAGAGCTGGAATGGCCTATATAAAGAAAATGTTTTAGATATCTAAAGGTGATTGACTTTAAGAAAATTATAAATGGATTAAAAATGTTTTGACTAAGAGCTAAAAGACTAGAGGATTAGGTTTATTAAATGGAATATTTTAAGATTAAATACATTTTCAATTATGATAAAAAAGGAACAAAAAATTGGGGAAATAAATATGTGTTAGCTTATAGGAAATAGGGATTTTAAGTAGTATACTATCTTTTTATTTTATTCTTTCTCTTATTCTCATTCTTCTTCTTTCTCTTTTTAGTCTTATTTATTCCTTAAGAAAGGTAAAAGTATTGGGTTGGTTTACATGAGAAAAAATAGATTTAAATATTTAAATGTAATTAACTCTGAGAAAATCTTAGCCAGTAAAAATGTTTAGAATGTGGGAAAAACAAATGTAAATAAGAACTGTAAACAGGATATATGATGAGACAACCAGAATGACTAGATAGAAAAGGAATACTATATTGATGTGATTATTATTTGTAGAAATATTAGAAAACTTTTATACTTAATTATCATTTATCAAAACAATAAGAATTGTATTAACTTAAGGTTGGTAAAAGAGAACACTATAGGGAAAAGAGGAAATCATGTAAAGTTATCATGTGGATTATAGACTATAGAATTTAATTGTTAGTGAATGTTTGTTAAATGTAAACCCAGACAACACACTGTCTACCGAATATTAAGGTGATTATGTTTGTAATGTATTGGTCACAAATGTTTTGAATCACTTGCTTAATGTCTAATCACTTGTTTGAATGTCTGACCTAGATTCTGTTGTTATGTAACAGCTGCTGTTACTTAAGCCAGACTTGCTCTCTCCAGGCTGGTAATTAGGTTTTGGGCGGGAAACTGTTACTTTAAACCTATTAGCTGCCGCCTGGAGGCTAACCATATAAATAGCTGCTCAGCAGCTATTTGAGCTGCTTCTGTTCAGAGTTAAATAAACTTGTTGCTGTTTCAACACTCGTCTCGCTTAATGCCTTCAAGAACCGAATACTTAACAGTGGCGACAAAGGTGGGATATGCTGCTTCATCATAAGAGTCTGAAGTCACTAGGGGGTGAGGCCAGCACAGAGCCTGGCAGGAATTATGTTCTCCCCCCTTCGGTCTGTCAAGCAAGCCATGCTGGAGACCACCACGCCCTAAGGATCCACCCTAGAGCCTATGCAGAAGCCAGCAGCACAAGGCAACGCGAGCAACAAGAAACGCAAGCAATTCACCATGGCAAAAATTTGGAAACTCGAAGAGTTCGACATCAACCACCCGGAGCGATGGGCGTCCTACATTTCCTGCATAGAAAACTACCTCCATGCCAACCAGGTCGCCGAAGATGGACTGAAGGCCATGACCCTCCTCTGCATGTACGGCCCCACCACCTTCGACATTGCAGAAAACCTGGTCGCCCCGACGCCGCTCAAGTCCGTCACCTATGCGGACTTGAAAAAAGGCTCTGAGACCATTTTGAGCAAAATTATCCATGATAGCATGGAGGCACGCTTTTGAGCAGCGGGAGCAACAACCCGGCGAATCAGCCACAGAATTCATTGCCGCTCTTCGTCAAGCGTCCCGATTCTGCAATTTCACAGATTTGGAGGAGAGACTAAGCCTCTGGAATCGAGAGCTCCAACAAAACCTTTTCGCTAAGGAGACTCTCTCGCTACAGGAGGCCTTGAAGGAGGTAATGGCGGACGAAGCCGCTGGAGGGGCCGTTAAAGCGCTGCGGCCCTCCAAAAGCACGTCAAGCACCGAAGCAGTCCATCACGAGGACACCGAGTGAAGGGAAGACACTGACTCAGACTACGAAGTCGACAAGCTACAGAGGCACCAAGAGAAGGGACCGAGGCCAGCTGACAAGGCAGTTCCATTCCTTAGGGGCATGGGTTGCGGAGGCCACCATCAATGTGCAGAATGTCTTTTCCATACAGCAACGTGCCGGGTGTGTGGCAAGTCAGGCCACATTGCCGCCGTCTGTTGAGGTTGCCAGAGGGACCATCCACAGGAAGACTCAATCAGGAGAGATACCGGGGCCCCGGGACAACACCAAGTAGGGTTCTGTGCCAGCCAAAGGAGCGTTCTCCGCACTGGTGCTCATTGCCCCCTTGAGCTGAAGCTTCGACTCCAAGTCAAGCTTCAGGGAGTTCCATGTAAGATGGAATTAGACAGGCTCAGCCATGTCCATCATCTTTATAGGAACATTTAGGCACATATGCAGCCGCAGCAATAGATAGGCCAAACTTTGGCCATCTAATTTAGTGCTCACCGACTTCCAAAACTCCTGAGTGGCGGTCAAGGGCGAAGCCACACATCTAGTGAATTTCAAGGGGTTTGCAGGCCCACTTGATGTTGTTGTGGTAGAAGGCCAAAGCATGAGCCTCATAGGGCTCGATTGGTTCGACACATTGGGCATTCACAGGACACAAGCGGCAGATTTGTCTTCAGTCTGCCTGGAATTCTCAGATGATTTCAGTTCATGCCTAGGGGAGTACAAGGGTCTTCCGATAGCCTTCAAGCTTGACCCTATGGTAACGCCAATACGGATCAAGCCTCGTCGAGTGCCTTTTGCTTTAAAACAAAGAATCGATGCAGAGCTGGACAAGCTGGTCAGTCAGGGGGTATTGCAGCCCGTAGACAGTGGGGAGTGGGAGACCCCCATAGTAACGCCACTGAAGGCCAACGGGGAAGTGTGAATATGTGCTGACTACAAATGTACCATTAACTTCATTAACTTAATGTACCATTAACTTAATGTACCATTAAGTTAATGGTACATTAACTTAATGTACCATTAACTGGCACTGGGTACACTTCAGCAGCACATGTACCCAGTGCCAGTTAGCCATATTTTGGCATCATTGCAAGGTGGCCGCATGTTCGCCAAATTATATTTGGCACAGGCCTACCAACAGCTGCCGGTGAATGAGGCCACGGCAGCTGCCCAAACCATCGTCACCCATCGGGGGGCCTACGACAGTGGTTCTCAACCTTCTTAATGCCGCAACCCTTTAATACAGTTCCTAACGTTGTGGTGACCCCCAAGCATAAAATTATTTTCATTGCTACTTCATAACTGTAATTTTGCTACTGTTATGAATCGTAATGTAAATATCTGATATGCAGGATGTATTTTCATTGTTACAAATTGAACATAATTAAAGCATAGTGATTAATCACAAAAACAATATGTAATTATATATTGTGAAATATTTATTTCTAATTACAAATAAATGAAATTTTGGCATTGTAGTCCAAGGACTTCAAGTCAGATTCCCTCTTCTTTTAAATATTCAAATGCATTGTGCAAAAAAAATAATGATAATCCTGTGAATTATGTTGAATTTTTATCATTTTTGATGCTGACATTTGATCGGAATTGCAAATTAATGGTGGAGAATTGGGCCCCAAGCCTCTGTAAGGTAAGCTCATACCTGGCAAGGAAAGATGAACCCATATAAAACTTCCAAGGGGAAAGATGGCAATTAATTAGCCCCCACTCCAATTTAACTGACGAGGACCACCATAATTTCTCCACAGCCTGCCAATGCTCGCTACTCCGGCATTTTGCATCCAAGCCAGAGAAGTTTTTTCCTCCAAGTAGGGAGAGGGAAGGATCTGCTCTCAAGAGTTAAGCCTGAGCAGCAGAAACCCTGCGTGCAGCTGCCCTTCATCCACGCTCCTTTCACTCCAGTGGGAGGAAAGGAGCTGAAGAATGCGAAGCGAGAGCCCGGCCCCTTCCTTTCCCACTCACGGCGTCCCTCCTTCCTTCCTGCACTCACACAACCCTCTTAACTTCAAGTGTCTCCGAAGAGAGTCAGCTCAAAGTTACAATTGATGGGTTGTTGTTCCTTTTCATCTTTTGTGTTTCGTTTGAAGCGCCATTGTACATAGTTTCACCTTCAGGACTTCCCCCCTGCTCCCTGGATTTGCTCACAGCGCCTTCACACCACGTATCGTCCCACACTTCCTTTTGTGTGGCACTCACGCCTAAAGACCTCGGGAGGGACAGTCCGAAAAGATGAGGGACACCGCTCGTGCGGCTTTTTTGCAGCTCCAGCAAAAGAACCTGGGGGAAGCAGCCCCGATGACAAAGTCCCTTCCACCACCACCCAATCCTCTTCTCGGACATTGCAGCCACGTGAAAAACCAGCAACCCCCCGTCTCCCCAGGCCAAGGGGTGTAGGATGAAGCAAATTTTGGTCAAAATATGCCTTCCACGAGGAAACGCTTACCTTGAGATGCTTTTTCTATTGCCACATCTATTAGCTTCCCTATGAGCATGGGAATATTGAGGGGGGGCTCTCTGCTTTTCTACAGATACAATTTCACCGTACGATAAAAAAATGGTTAGAAATCCTGTCAAGTCATGTGATTGATTGAATTATTTCCACCTCTCTTTTCCTCCTAAACTCCCCCCCATTTTAGAACAATACTCAGCAGCTTTTTTTCATTATGTCAGACAAAAATGGCTGATGACAGAGAAGAGGATCGCGGCTGCCATTGCCAGGGAATGCTTGGCTCTCCTCACCGCTACTGTGGCTGCAGAAGCTTCAGCTGCAAGGCAAACACGGAGGTTGATTAGGGTCTGGTATCTCCCAGTCATGCCTTGAATGTAGGAGGATAACTCTTCCTGATTCCTCCCTTCTCTTCCCCCTCCCTTTTCCTACTTCTCCAGGCTAGGAAAGTCTATAGTATCTCGGTTCCAAAGACCATCAGAAATATGTATTTTCCGATGGTCTTAGGCGACCCCTGTGAAAGGGTTGTTCGACCCCCAAAAGGGTCGCGACCCACAGGTTGAGAACCGCTGGCCTACAGTTTGGGGTAAGTATAGCCCCAGGGATTTTTCAGGGAGTAATGGAGAGAATGGCCAAGGGCATTCCAGGGGTCTGCCCATACTTCGATGATGTTCTCATTGTTGGAGAAACTGCAGAGGTCCTGGCTTAACCCCTAACCCTAACCCTAACCCTCAAGGAGACAGGTGAATGGCCGTAGTAGAGCCTCCTCCAGACGCACAGACTGCATCGGCTGAACAGGACAGGCAAACGTCGCTGAGAGTCAGCCCTGCAGACTTTGCTGCACGAATGGACTTTGGTTTGGGCCGACCAGGGCAGGCCAGCGAAAAGGACTCAAGTAAAACCGACTCCACTGAACCTCTGAGTCCTGGTCTACCCAGCCTGGCAGGCAAGCAGGTAGACCAGAGAACCCTGGCAACCCTTAGGCGTTCTGAATGGTCAAGAAGGCCACCTAAGTATCTGCAAGATTATGTCAAACAATTAAGGGTTTGAACTATCTAGGGGGAAGGGGTGTAATGTATTGGTCACAACTGTTTTGAATCACTTGCTTAATGTCTAATCACTTGTTTGAATGTCTGACCTAGATTCTGTTGTTATGTAACAGCTGCTGTTACTTAAGCCAGACTTGCTCTCTCCAGGCTGGTAATTAGGTTTTGGGCGGGAAACTATTATTTTAAACCTATTGGCTGCCACCTGGAGGCTAACCATATAAATAGCTGCACAGCAGCTATTTGAGTTGCTTCTGTTCAGAGTTAAATAAACTTGTTGCTGTTTCAACACTTGTCTCGCTTAATGCCTTCAAGAACCGAATACTTAACAATGTTAAAAAATTAATAAAACATACTTTTTTTAAAAAAAGTGTTAAACAAGGGAGGAAAAGAGGAAATATATTACCTAAAGCATTTTTAAAAATGTCAGAAGAGCTTTGTATCCAAGATATATGGAGAGAGAAAAAATCCAAAGAAATTACAATATATATTTTACTCAAATAGACATAAATCATGGTCTAGAATTGATATGATATGGACATCTTTGGAACTTAATACAATACAAGAAATTGAGATAGAAACTAATGTTTGGGCAGATCATAACCCAATAAAGATGACTTGGAGAGGAACCAAGAAAAAATTAAGATGGTCCTTGAACAAATCTATATTGAAAGAAAAAGAATTTATACAACTAGTGACAAAGGAAATGGATTTTTTTTCAAAATAAACAAGAAAGAAGAAACATTGCTTCAAAATGTGTGGGATACTGCTAAAGTATATTTCAGAGGGTTGACTATAACTTATACCGCTAAAAAGAATAAAGAAAAGAAACAACAACAGTTAAAGTTGAAGGAAGAATTCAGAAAGTTAGAATCAGAATTACAAATAGACCCACAAAAGAAAGTACTCAAGAAACAAATAGAGATAATAAAGCACAAATTAAATCTAGCTGAGACGGAAATAATGGCTCAACAGATTAAAAGAGCTAAACAGAACTTTTTTGAAAATGCCAACAAACCAGGGAGATGGTTAGCACACAGATTAAAAAAAGAGAGAGAGAAAAAACTGATAAATAAGCTGCAAGATTCAAAGCTGAATTACAATTTCAAAATGATACAATTAAAAAAATTATCAAAGACTATTACGAGATACTTTACAATGCAGAGGAAATTCCCCCCCCCCAAAAAAATACAGCAGTATTTAAAAAATTACCAAATTACCAGACAAGTTTTACAAGAACAAGGTATTGATTTATCATGGTGACCATATTTGAAAATCCAAACGAGATATGAAAAAGATGTTAAAACAATGGGATTTTATAAAGAACAGACAGAATTTGACCAGATACTGTTAAAAACAGATGAAAAGTTGATTAAGAAACTCATTATAAATATCTGTTAAGCTTAAAGATGGAGGAAGAACAAGTAAAAGAAACAATGATAATATGGGCAAAGAACTTTGGATATAATACAAAATTAGAAAACTGGCAAAAGTTATGGGAAAGAAATGTTAAATTAACTAAAGCAGTGGAGATATATAAGAAAACGTATATAAAATGTTTTACAGATAGCATATGACACCAGTGAGATTAGCAAACATGTTTAAAAATACTTTAAAATACTTCAAACAAGTGTTGGAAATGCAAACAAAGACCAGGTGCTTATTATCATATCCAGTGGACATGCCCTGAAGCAAAAAGATTTTCGTTAAAAATACATTTATGGTTGGAGAAAATGACTAAAAAACAAATAGACTTTAAGCTAGAATTATTTTTGTTAGGAATAATAGGAGCAAATTATGAGAAAGACTGTACATATTTAATTCTATACAGTGTGCAGAAATGGATAGATTGATTTTAAAGATAAAAGAGAAAGAAGACTCAGTGTATTTTAGAACATGGGATAATTCTTATCAATGGCTAGAAAAATGAGTTAGAGAGAAAGGAATGTGATATGTGACTTTAAATATATATTAGCAAGAAGACCATATATATATGGTTCACAGTTTGTTTTTGGAAAGATGATCACACCCAGGAGTCACTGTTTTAGTTTTAGTGTTATTAGAAATATATATATATATATATATATATATATATATATATATATATATATATATATATATATATATATATATATATATATATATATATATATATATATATATATATATATATATATATATATATATATATATAT
>NW_015387268.1:498389-505638 GCF_001527695.2 Protobothrops mucrosquamatus | reverse complement strand
GGGTTTCTTAGGATGGTGGATATTTTTCGGTTTGTGCAGAATGCTGTCTTGATGTTGTGTTTGTGGAGGATCTTGCTGATTCTGTCTGTGGTGCCTTTTATGTATGGGAGGAGGGCTTTGCCGTTTTCTTGTTCTCTGTCTTGGATTTTGGTGGGGGTTTCTTTTTGGATTAGGTTGGTAATCTTATTTCTTTGGAATCTGTTGGATGTTAGTACGTTAGTGAGAGTGTGTAGTTCGGTTTTTAGGTGTTGTTTGTCAGCTAAGCATTTTGTTCTGGAGATGAGTGTCTTGGCTACGGAGTTGATCTGTGCTTGGTGGTGGTGTGAGAGTGCGTGCAGATAGCGGTTAGTGTGTGTTTTCTTCTGGTAGATGGTGTGTCCTAGGGGGCCATTGGATTTCTTGTAGACTAGGACATTCAGGAAGGGAAGTTGGTTATTAACTTCTGTTTCCATGGTGAACTGTATTTTGGGGTGTAGGCTGTTGAGGTGTGTGAGGAAGTTGTCCAGTTTTTCTTTCCCATGTGGCCAGATTATGAAGGTGTTGTCTACATACCTGAGCCAGAGTTTGGGTTTCTGATCAGATTTTTCTAGAGCTTGGGTTTCAAAGTGTTCCATGTAGAGGTTTGCAATGACAGGTGAGAGGGGTGATCCCATGGGTGCTCCTTCTATTTGTTTGTATTTTTGTCCATTGTAGATAAAGTATGTGTTGGATAGGCAGTGGTTGGTCAGATCTAGGATGTGCTTGGGGGGGTTATATTTGTTTTGGATAGCTGTCAAGGCTTCTTTGATTGGCACTTGGGTGAAGAGGGATATGACATCGAAGCTCACGAGTAGGTCACTGGGCTGTAAGTTTTGTTTCTTTATGATCTCTATGAACTGGAATGAGCTTTTGACGTGTGAGGTGATGGATTCTGCATAGGGTTGTAGTTGTTTGGCGAGAAATTTGGCTAGGTTTTGTAGAGGTGAGCCTATGGAGCTGACTATGGGTCTAAGTGGGGTTCCTTCTTTGTGTATCTTGGGGAGACCATAGAGCTTAGGGCATCTGGATGATTTCTCTCTGGGAATGATTCTTTGCTGAATCTCTTCNTATATATATATATATATATATATATATATATATATATACTGGTGTTCGTTTTTTCTATATTTTAGTGATACACACACACACACACACACTAGAAATATAAAAATGTCACTGAACTCTGGGATAAATATAAAAACAAACTGTTTTATTACTAAGCTTTCATCGATCCTCTGCCGACATCGTCAGAGTAAAAGCCAGAGGCTGGCTAGCCTGCTTATATAGCTGGCTGTTTTAATGATCTGCTCATGGAGCGAGTAATTGGTCCTAGTCAATCATATTGCTCCTAATTGCATCACGTCTGCCTGTGTGCGTTTGAATCCTGGTGCTTTTTCTCCCCCCGCACACGAGCAGAACGGACGGAGAGAAGGAGGGTGGAGGGAGAAAAAGCGCCAGGATTCAAACGCACACAGGCAGATGCGACGCGATTAGGAGCAATACGATTGACTAGGAGGGGGCAAGGGGAGGAGGGACCAATTACTCACTCCATGAGAAGATTGTTAAACAGCCAGCTATATAAGCAGGCTAGCCAGCCTCCAGCTTTTACTCTGACAATGTCAGCAGAGGACCGATGAAAGCTTAGTAATAAAACAGTTTGTTTTTATATTTATCCCGTAGTTCATATCCAAAGGGAAAAATCTTCACTAAGCTGGACCTGAGGGAGGCATATTACCATGTGAGGATTAAGGAGGGGATGAGTGAAAAGTCATGTTTAACTGCCCTCTGTGTTGCTATCAATTTTGGGTGATGCTATTTGGGCTAGAAGGGGCACCAGCAGTATTGCAGTTAATAAATGAGATCCTGCATGAACACCTGTACATAGGAGTCCTGGTATATCTAGATGACATTGTAATTTATATTGAACCATGGAAGGCTAGTGAGGGCAATACTTGAGAAGTTGTTCAAAGCCCAGTTGTACGCAAAGCTACCTAAATATGACTTCCACAAGACCAGCCTAGACTACCTGGGGTACAACATCTACAACATCTATGCTCTCACCTTACTAAGGTCCATTTCCACCTCATCCTTCTCCAAGGATGGGGTGGAAATGGACCTTAGTAAGGTGAGAGCAATCCTGGAATGGGAGACCTCTCAGACCAGGAGGCAGTTACAGAGCTTCCTGGGATTTGTGAACTTTTACCAGCAGTTCATTCCCATGTTTGCCCAGATAGCCCTGCCCATCACTAATCTGCTCAAGACAGGGAGGGGTTAAACCCAAACTAAGTCAGCCATTAAATTGTCCCATCAAATCTGGCTTGAGGCTAGTCAAATAACCACCTCTCCCTGCCATCCTAGTTAAGGGAAAGGAGCACTATGAGATCAAAATGATTCTCAGTCCCAGATATCACAAGGGAAAATTACAATACCTAGTACTGTGGAAAGGCTACCCGTTAGCAGATGCTTAGTGGGTGGCTACTCCTGATGTTAGAGCAGCGAGGTTAGTTAAGAAGTTTCACACTAGGTACCTTCAATGGCCCCAGTAAGGAATGTAGTAGTAGTTGGGTTGTAAGTAAAAATGTGTATGTATGTTTATTGTTGTTTCAGCTCTACCCTTTTTCCGGCGGGGGGGGGTTGTCAGCATGTCAAGACAGACTCACACTATCACCTACATTTACTTCATTTGCAGTTTGACAGTAAAAGAGAGGGGGTGGAATGGAATGCAAGGGTGGGGGAAATGGCATGCAAGTATCCATCGGCTCTTGTGAGACATTGCCTCCATCTCAGGGACACACTGAGCAGATGTCCCAACATGGCTGCACAGCATAGGCCAAAAACATTTCCATAGTCATGTGGCCAACATGACATCATAGAGCACTGTTACATTCCCACCAAGGTGGTACTATTTATCTACTTGCATTTACATGGAAATTTACAGGATCCAAATGGATCTTGACAGACTTGAACAATGGGCCCTATTCAGCAAAATAAAATTTAATGTGGAGAAAACCAAGGTTTTACACTTACAGTGAAACCTGGCTCAAAAACAGTAACTGTGAGAAGTACCTTGGAGTCGTAGTGGACGATCACTTAAACATGAGCTAGCAGTGTGTGGTAGCAGCTCAAAAAGCTAATATAATCCTTGGTTGTATAAACAGAGGCATAGAATCAAAATCACATGAATTATTAGTACTGTTTATAAAGCCTTAGTAAGGCCACATCTGGAATACTACATCCAGTTTTGGTCACTATATTATAAAAAAGATGTTCAAATTTTGGAAAAAGTGCAGAGAAGTACAGCTAAGATAATTAAGGGCTTGGAGTCTAAAACATATTTAGAATGAGTGCAGGAACTGAGTATGGCTAGTCTACTCTAGAGAAAAGAAGGATTAGGTGTGACACAATAGCAGTATTCCAATATTTCAGGGACTGCCACAAAGAAGAGCGGTCAACCTATTTTGCAAAGCACCAGAAGGCAAGACAAGAAACAATGGATGGAAACTAATAAAGAAGAGAAGGAACCTTCCTCACAGTGAGGGTAGTTAACCAGTGAACAGCTTGCCCTCAGACATTGTGGGTGTTTCATCATTGGAGGTTTTTAAGAGACTGGACATCCACTTGTCTGAAATGGTATGGGGTCGCCTGCTTGAACAGGAGGTTGGACTAGAAGACCTCCAAGATCCCTTCCAACTCTATTCTGATTGATGGATGGATTGATTGATTGATTGACATCTGGTTTCGAACTGTTAAGTTGGCAGGAGCTGGGCAAAAACAAGTGCTCACCCATCACGTGGAGCTCAGGTCTCAAACCTGCGCTGTCAGCTTTCCAGCCAAAACCCCAGTATCTTAACCACCTCGCCCCAATAGAATATTAAGATATGTCAAAAATAAATCTGACATTAAAGAGAATTTGGAAAACATTTTTGGATTGTATTGTATATTTTTGCTTGTACCATATCAAAACGATGTGTTAATAAATATTATTTCTTAATATTCTAACTCAAAAATATAGATTAAATCAGAATAGGTCTTCTTTGATAGCTTGGATAGAATTTACAGTAATTTTTATTGTCTTTTTTATAACCACTACTTTTAATATTTATATATTGATAGGATTTTACCTCTGATTTCTTCTTTTCAAAATAATTATCATATATTCATTTACTTAAAATCAACTAGTTTACTCTCCTTTATTATTTTTATAAATAACTCAAGATGCTGAACATATCTGTACTCCTTCCTCCTTCTATTTGCTCCAGAATAACAACCCTGTGAGGAGGGCTGCAACCCAAAGTTCCCCAGCTGGCTTTGATGCCTGAGGCAGGACTAGAACTCACCGTCTCCTGATTTCTAGCCGGGTGCCTACAGCAATAGACTGAATTCTAATGTTATTCTGTGAAGCTTATAAGTCTCTTGTTTATTCACTTCATGTTTTTCTCTATTATCCTCCATTGTTGTTTGCCTTTCTTTTCTTTTTCATAATGTTTAATTTAAAAAAAATCTCCAGAGGCTTTTCTTAATTAATAAGGATGGTGGGTCAACAGCTGATGTGAAATGCAATACAATTTTCAGCAGCCACATTGCTGCATCTTAGCATGAAGTGCCTTGCTACAAATGCAGCTACGCAGCTGTTCTCCAGAGGAAGCTTAGCAGGAGTGGCACAGCTTCTACACTGTACAGATCCAATTTCTATTTCCAGAAGCTTATTCTCCAAAGGTGGATGCCACATTTGTCCAGCTTTGCTCTGAAAAAGCTTATGAGAAATAACCCCGGCAGCTGCTAATAGCCGCCAACTGCTGCTACTGCCCAGATCAAATTAGCACCCTCTCCTTGCCTTAAAGTGAAGGAAATGAACACAAGACATGTAAAGCACAATTCATCAACCGAAGCCCAGAATAATAATAAAAGCCTTCACAGCAGTTGCATTGATGCTAGAATTGAAAGTTCTTCCACAGAAACAAAAGGGCTAAAACCAAAGCAAGAAATCCCAGAAGGTGGATTTGGTACCTCAATTGCTTCTTAACCAGCAACAAATTCATCCACAGAGCATACCTTTCATCCCTCCCATACGTATCTCATATTAGCAGAAGAACACAAGCCAGCCTTGCTGGATTGGACCCCTGGCCCATCTAACCTACCAGTCTGTTTCCACAGTGGCCAATAACTGCACAAGCCCACAAACCTCCCAGCAGAGGGCCTTCAGAGACAATCCCACCACCATCAAGGCTGATCGCCCTTAATCCCCATAGCTTTCATTAATTGATCCAGCCCTCCTTTGACACCAACCAAGCTTTGCTTCCTTTCTAGGCCAAAAGGCCCCAAATGTCTGAACCTTCTTCAATTCCACCATCTCCTTGTTGAGGTGAGGCCACACCTGGCTGCACCATTTGTGCTCATCGGGGCATTATGAGGTTGGCATCTTTATTTTCAATATTTTTTCTTGTTATTCCTAACAGTCTGCTGGCCTTTTTTACAGTGGGTGCAGACTCTGTTGACCCCATTCATAGAATTGTCTCCCATTACTCCAAGATCTCTCTCCTGATCAGCTTGATCCCATTAGTCTGAATAGTTAGGATTTTTGGCACCAGTGTACATCACCACACACTTGTGCATGTTGAATGCCCTCTGCCCTCTGCTATTTTGAAGCCCACCCTCCTGATGTGCAGAAATCCTTTTGAAGGATCTCTCTGGAGTCCCTTTTTGTTTGTACTATTCTGAATAATTCAATGTCATCAGCAAACTTGGCTAATCTACTAGTGCAGCTTCAGATTATGTGTAAACCTGTTAGGAAGCACTGGTCCTAGTCAGAAAAGTGGAGGACCCCAATCATTGCTTGCCTGCCTCCATTTTGAGAAATGGTTCATTTAGTCCCCCTCTTCTGACCCAGCCTTTGTGAGTAATGATAACTACTTATCCATGAGTAAAAACCCCTCAGGTCGGAAGGTGTCCAATATGCTACTGGGGAAGAGCAGAGGCCTAGTATTAGTAGCACCAGAAAGAGTGAAGCGACTGGGCCAATCGCGGGGGGAGGTGGCAGCTCCTTCCACGGTCCGAGGCTGCTCCTCAGGGCCGACGGAGAAAAGATCGGCCAGTAACATGGCCGATCATTTAGCTGCACCAGCCGAAAGTCAAAAGAACACCTAAGCGTTAAGAAACCACCATGGATGATCCGGGTGAGACCTTTCCCTCTCTCTTTGCCCTAATTACTCTCCTGTTAAAAGCCTTCTGGAATCATTTCCCTGCTTTGAAAGAGCTGCCTTTGTCTATCTGGGAAAGAGAACTTTAACAAAAGAACAAAAGAAAAAAAGAAAAAAAATTAACTTCTTATTGACTATTTTTATTTTTGGTCACTTTGGGGCCCTGGAAAAAGCTCTATCATAGAACTTTATTATTATATCTATTGCTGGAGAATATTGTTTTCCTATTTCTTGGATTTATTTTTTTTTAAGGGATAAATCTTTATTGTTTGAAAAAAAAACTTTATTAGAAGCCGAAAAAGAGCTTACTGAGGGCATCTTGTGGCAAAAACTATCACTGCAACTACATTTCCTCTTTGTTTTTTGAGGTTGGTTTGACCTCCAAATGATAAAAACGAAAAGATAAAGGATTTGAAACAGCTGGGTGGTGAAGTTGCTTACTAGTAATTGTGGAGGTGGATAAGTGCTGACTGTTTGTATGTGTTGACTGTTAGTAAATATAGCCTCCTCTAAAAAAGTAAAAGACTGTCTCACCACTGAAATGGAGGAATTTCACCCACAGCTTGATTATGAACTTATATTAGAAGCAATTTTGGAAGCAACAGTATATATGAAATCTTGGAGAAACATTAAAGATGACATCTCTGAACCACAAATTGAATCTCAAATCCTAATGGATCAATCTACAGGTCAACGAATTAGCTCTAGAGAGGCCTATATACAGAATATACAGAACTGAAAGAGACAGAGGAACAAGTCACTGAGCAAACAGATGTTAATCTACAATTTATGGAGAATTTTGAAGATTCTTATTTATTTATTTCTTATTTATTTCTTATTTATTTTGATTTATATCCCGCCCTTCTCCCAACGGGACTCAGGGCGGCTCACAACATATTTAAAAACATAGACATATTTACAACCCCCACCAGATAAAACCAAATTAAACCAATATTTAAAGTTGTGCAGTTAAAATTATTCTTAAAAAACCCGATTTAAAATCCTCCCTAGGCCAGGCCCGCTTGCTGAAAAAG
>NW_015387268.1:494004-497818 GCF_001527695.2 Protobothrops mucrosquamatus | reverse complement strand
CTGCGTACGGTCGGTGAGGAAGGAGGAGAACCACCGCTTAACGGTGCCTCCCACTCCTAACTCACCGAGACGCCGCAGCATGATACCGTGGTCTACAGTATCAAAAGCCGCTGAGAGGTCCAAAAGAACAAGGACAGAGGAATATCCTCTGTCCCGGGCCCTCCAGAGATCATTAACCAACGCGACCAATGCCGTTTCCTTGCAGTGTTAAAAGTAACAGGAACTGACTCTCAGATATGAATTACTGAGAATAGTGACATTGTGGATAATCAACTTGTGACTATAACACGGAAACAAACTGTCTACACTATACAGATGATATTGGAACAAGGGAAAGAGAACTTGGCCCAGACTGAAGTATTGATAAGTACCCTCACTCAAATATTGAGACTTGACGATATAGAAGCTTTATTATGGAAACCGAACTGGCACAAAAAGAAAGCCAGAGTTAATTTAAAAATGTGATTTAAAACTTTACTTGACGGGTAAATAAGGCTTTAGAGATCTTGGTTGAATAAAGATTAATCAAATATGTGAACTTAGTAAGAAGTTTCTGTATGAATATGCTTGTTGTGGCTATAACAATTATTTGGATCGGATTTAAACTTTATTGAGTGGGTTAAAAGAGTTTTTCATAGATATAGATTGATAGATTATAGATTTAAAATAGAGTAGAAATGTATTTTTGGAGTAATATTCTTATCTCTAGGAAGGATAGCTATTTGGTAATGGAAGGAGAATAAGAGGGATTTCTGATAAAAGAAGAAATGGTATTAATAAATGAGTTACTAGATTAAAAAATAGAATACTTGTAGAAAATATAAGAATGTTATGGTTGAAATAATATGTATATCTTATAGATAAGGATTATGCTAAGGAAAAAGGAAAAGAAGGGATACCTGAAGTGTTAATAATAGGTGTCAACGCTGTTAATATTGAATATTCTTGCTTTGACAAAATATGCAGAACTGTCTGGTACTTTTAGAGTTAATTCAGATGAGAATGAGGGAGGGAATGGAAGTGAATCTTTGCCCTTCAGGTTAATTGGAAGATGTGAATCATGATCCCAAAATAGGGGAGGGGAAATGCCTGGAATGTTATGTGCAAAGGAAGGGAAATTCAGATCTTGGCATTCACCATGCCGTGCTGACACTCCTTTACACTAATAAAGGCTTTTTAGGTTAAACCATGCCTGAAAGTTCTTTGAAGTGTTTCATTAGTCAGACACATGACATCATGCCAAGATCCACATTTTTTTTAAACCAATTAAGAGGTCCCAGGCCTCGGTCACTATTCCTAAACTAAAGGTGATAGACTGACAAAGATCCGGGGAAGATCTCATTATGGAAGGAGAAAGATGGCTTGAGGCCAGCACCTCAGCAGCAGCAGCTTCCCCAGGGAGTGGAGCGGCAGTCAGCCAGCCGGGGGAGAAAGAACTCTGGCAGATCTCCCAGCTGGGAGCAAAGACTTCAAAAGCAGAATGGAGAGATAACGAAGTTTTGGGTGAGTCACTGGAAAGATTTCAAAACCCAGAGGTGAAAAGCAGAAATCAATTCCTGGAGAGAGGAGCCTATACCCCTCCCATTGCACATCAGAAAGCCTGTCAGATCCTGTCTTCCCCTGCCAGGGACCCCAACCATGAAGAGAGATGGAAATCCAGTCTGAGGCATCTGCAGCAATGGGTAGATTGGGTTCCCCAGCAGATGGATGGTCAGCGATCTCTGAGTTTGCCACAGCTAATAGAGGCCTTGCAACAGCTTGGGGTGGTGCAGAAGCCAGGAGATCAGCAGCTGGTGGGAGACCGACCACAGCAGGGAGATTGGCCACAGCCCCCGAATGTGCAACCCCTGGGCATAAATCTGCAGCCAGGATGGGGCCAGCAGCAACAGCCACAGTGGGGGCCCCAACAGCCTATAATTGTACCACTGTTCAGAGCAACCTTCGATGGAGACCCAGAGAAGTGCGTTCTCATTTGAATTGCTGGGCCTATCTCTACCCAGACCCGGGGGCCATGGTCGATGTGATTGCGTCCAGCCTAGAGGGAGAAGCATCTGAATGGCTGAACAATTTATATAATGAGCAAGCCCCCAAATTGGAGGACCCCCACCTCTTCCTCCTAGGGCTGAGGGAAAGACTTGAGGACCCATCTATTGATCTTAAAGCAAGAGAACAGATCCACAAAATAAAACAAGCCGGCAGAGCTGCCCTGGAGTACGTGCGGGAATTTCGCAAGGTAGCAGGTCGAATAGTGGCCTGAACAATCCCTAATCCATCACTTCATTGAGGGATTAGACAATCACCTCTCTCAGACTTGCATCTATCAAGCCGTACCTGATCAGCTGCAAGAATGGTACCAGGCAGCAGTGAAGCTAGACATTCAGCTCGCCCGCTATAAGAAGCCTCCCCCACCTGAATCCGAGCAGCCGCCAGAGCAACCCGGACAGCAATCACCCCCATGAAAACCTCCAACTACTGCAATGGCCAAGAGACCCAGACCACCTGCAGGCCCGTCAAATAAATGTTTTCGGTGTGGACAAGAGGGACATCGAGCGGCAACCTGTCCAGTCCCCTATCCCAGACTGCAGAGCAGACCGGAACCAGCAACGAGAAGGAAACCTGCCCAGCAGCTAACGAGAGAAAAATCCAACCGGGTCACGCAAGAACCTGTTGCCCAGATTACACCCCCCACACAGGAGGACGCCGGGACTCCAGGTGGACCCGCCCCTGCTCTACCCTCCTTTGACAGCAACGATGAAGGAGAGAACGACCCGATGGTGAGTCGACAAATCATGCCTTTTTCACTGGCCACCAAACTTATAATCCCTAAGTCTGGGGCACAAATGGACTTAAACGTGCTAATTGATTCTGGATGCACCCGCTGCATTATTAGTCTGCCGTTTGCCATGAAAATGGGCATACGGGCAAAACAGCTTTCCAAACCTGTGAGGTTTGAGCAAGCCGATGGATCCCTGATGGGAGGGACTCTTGTCACACAAGTAACTGAGCCCTTACGCCTAGAAATAGGTGTGCATTGGGAGTTTATTCGCTTCCTAATGGCTCCAAAAATGACTGAGACTGTGATCCTAGGGCTAGCCTGCTTGGACAAATGCAAGCCATTTATCTGGTGGGAGAAAGGAATGAGAACTGTGAGACTACCTATAGGGCCTAAACCTCCTGCTGATTCAACCGATGTTGCAGGACATCTTAGGCCACCCAATGAGCGAGCGCACATGGCAGCCTCACCGCCGCCGAGCAAACCACTCATCCCCAATGAATACCGGGACCTGGCGGAGGCATTTAGTGAAAAAGAATGTGATGCCCTGCCCCCTCACAGACCCAATGACTGCTCCATCAAACGTGCCAGGAGCCAAATTCCCATGCCCGAGAATGTATGCTATGTCCCCCCTCAAAATGGAGGAGATGCAGTGATACGTGAACAAAAACCTAGTGAGGGGATTCATCGAACAGGCCAAATCTATCGTGGGAGCCCGTGTTGTTCAAAGAGAAAAAAGATGGATCTCTTCATCTCTGCGTAGACTATAAGGGTCTCAACGCGGTGACTGTGGAAAATAAATATCCCCTCCCCCTCCTAAAGGACTTATTAAAGGACAATATTTAATAGAGGGTGGTGTGATTAGTACGGTCAGTGGGAGGGGCAGATATGGCGGGAGCAGAGGACCATATCGGGTTTTGGGAGCACGCACACGCTGCTTACAAGCTTGTGGGTGCTCCGATCCTCAGGGCTCTACTCGGCTTCCAGGGACTTTAGATCCTCGGGCCCGGGATCATCGGCTGATGTTATGCAACGCCAGGT
>NW_015387268.1:440024-491583 GCF_001527695.2 Protobothrops mucrosquamatus | reverse complement strand
TACGCCTGATCTACCAGTTGCGGCCTTTTCTGGACCGGGACGCCTTGCGCACAGTCACCCATGCCCTTGTCACCTCCCGCCTGGACTACTGCAATGCTCTCTACATGGGGCTCCCCTTGAGGAGCACTCGGAGGCTCCAGTTAGTCCAGAATGCAGCCGCGCGGGCGGTGTTGGGAGGGACTCGTCGCTCCCATGTGACGCCGTTACTGCGCGAGCTGCACTGGCTGCCAGTGGCTTTCCGGGTGCGCTTCAAGGTGTTGATTATCACCTTCAAAGCGCTCCATGGCATCGGACCTGGATATCTCTGAGACCGCCTTCTGCCTCAGATTACCTCCCATCGGCCGGTACGCTCCCACAGAGTGGTCTCCTCAGTGTGCCGTCAGCCAGACAGTGCCGGCTGGCGACCCCCAGGGGGAGGGCCTTCTCGGTGGGAGCTCCCACCCTATGGAACGAACTACCCCCAGAGATCAGGGTGATCCCAGATCTCCCTTCCTTCCGCCGCGCCCTCAAGACGTGGCTATTTAAGCTAGCAGGACTGGCCTAAGGGGTAATTTTTAGTTGGGTTTTAAAATAATTTTTAAAATAACAAAGGCCAAATTAATATTTCCTTTTAATTATGTTTTTAATGGTAGTATTTTTGTATTTGTTTTTATTAGGCTGTTAGCCGCCCTGAGTCCGCAAGGAGAAGGGCGGGGTAAAAATATAAATAAATAAATAAAATAAAATAACCCATCTGGCTAAGGGACTAAATTAGACCTGAGAGAGGCATATTACCGGGTGAGAATAAAAGAGGGAAACGAGTGGAAAACTGCCTTCAACTGTCCTATGGGGAGCTATCAGTTCAAAGTCATGCCATTTGGACTACAGGGGGCCCCAGCCGTATTTATGCAGTTGATTAATGAGGTCCTACATGATCACTTGTACAAAGGGGTTTTGGTGTATCTTGATGATATCCTGATATACAGCACGAATATGACTGATCACATAAAGCTGGTGAGAGAAGTGTTAAAGAAACTATTGAATGCCAAGCTTTATGCCAAATTGTCAAAATGTGAATTNGACTACAGGGGGCCCCAGCCGTATTTATGCAGTTGATTAATGAGGTCCTACATGATCACTTGTACAAAGGGGTTTTGGTGTATCTTGATGATATCCTGATATACAGCACGAATATGACTGATCACATAAAGCTGGTGAGAGAAGTGTTAAAGAAACTATTGAATGCCAAGCTTTATGCCAAATTGTCAAAATGTGAATTGTAAGATGCTAAGAAAAAGACGCAGGCATGTCTTGAGCAGAGGTTTGAAGCTGCAGGACACAGCTTGACAAACTCTGAGTTTATTGCTTCTTATATACTTGTTACATACACCAGCTTAACCATTAGATGCTGACAAAGGTTTCTTCATTGGAAAATGTCTTCATGTAAGTAACTATTTTCTAATAACATATTACATGGTCAAAGACCAGGTAAGAACAAATACAGGTAGATCAAAAGGAGAAAGAACTAACAAAGACAGGAAGAGATTTAAGCATATTATCTGTTTAGGTAGGTGAGGCATTAAGTCAAAAGGGGATGACCTTCTGGCTGCTTCATTGGGACAAAGGGTATCAAGAGGTTATGAGGTTTGTGGGTGGGGGGAGCACGACAGTTTGCTGCATGTGCATTTTTCCCCACAGTGAATTTCACCAGACCCGATTAGATTATCTTGGCTACAGAATTTCCAATGAGGGCATTGAAATGGATCCAGCCAAGGTGAAAGCTATAATCGAATGGCAGCCCCCAAAGACTCGCAAACAGCTCCAGAGCTTTCTGGGTTTTGCCAACTTTTATCGTCAATTCATCCCCTCTTTTGCCAAGATTGCCCTACCCCTTACAGAACTACTCAAAACAGGCAAAGGAGGGAAGCCATGACCGGGCCAACCACTAGCATGGACGATGAGCTGTCAAACAGCTTTTGAGAAGTTAAAGAGACTATTTGCTGCTGAACCAGTCCTAAAGCACCCCTGCCCAGGGGAGCCCTTTGTGATTCAAGCCGATGCCAGCAATGTGGCAGTTGGAGCTGTGTTACTACAAAAGAACAAAAGTGGGGTCCTGCAACCCTGCGCCTACACCTCTAAGAAATTTACTGAAAGCGAGCGGAGATGGACAATCTGGGAGAAAGAGGCCTTCACGATTAGGTGGGCACTATTAAACTGGCGACACTATCTAGAAGGGAGGAAGGTGCCATTTGAAGTATGGACAGATCACAAAAATCTAGAAGCACTGAAAACTCCCCGCAAATTGTCCCCAAAGAAGGTGTGGTGGGCACAGTACTTTAACACTTCAACTTCACTCTAAAGTACATACCAGGAGGAAAAAACTTCCTAGCTGACGCGCTATCCCGGTTACCCCAATACAAAAGCGAACGGGAGGAGGTTAACGAGGCAATTATCCCCAATCCACAAACTACTGCTCAATTTATGCCTTGCAAGGTCCCCAATCCTGATGATCCTGGGGTAAAGAAAATAAAACGAGAGCTCCTCACCGATCAATGGTTCAAAGATAATCAAACCTCCCTAACGTGCAGGGATGGCTTGGCTTACAAAGGGGGTAAACTATATTTGCCAGAAGCCCTCCGTCTTAATGCTCTCAAACACAGCCATGATGTAAAACAGGCTGGACATTTTGGATATTTGAAAACCCTACACCTCACCCGCCGGCAATTTTGGTGGCCGGGGCTGAAAAGGGATGTGGAAAACTATGTAAAAAGTTGTACTGTATGTGCCACAATGAAAAGAATCCCAGGGAAAACTCCTGGGTTACTGCAACCCATGGCAGATCCTTCTCAACCATGGGAAGAAATAGCTATGGACCTACCTGAAAGTAGAGGAAATACTGTCATCTTGACTGATAGACCTGTTTTCGAAGCAGGCTCATTTCATCGCCTGCAAAGGACTCCCATCTGCCCAACGACTGACCAAATTGTTCCTGAAACATATCTACCAGCTGCATGGTGCCCCTAAGCGAATAATTTCGGACAGGGAGGTGCAATTCACAGCGAAGTTTTGGAGGAGTTTTCTTAAATTAATTGGATCATCTCAAGGTTTATCATCTGCTTTTCATCCTGCCACCAATGGGGCTGCAGAATCCACTAACAAAATGGTGGAGCAATATCTTAGATGCTGCGTTTCTTACCAACAGACGAACTGGACTGACCTCCTCCCTTTTGCGGAGGTGGCATACAATAATTCTGTGCACAGCAGCACCAGCTACATGCCTTTCAAAGTGGCCACAGGAAAAGAGTTCAGCCCAATACCTGAATACCCTCAGGTGCCATCCGCTTCCCAGACACTTGACCAATGGGTGAGGGGGTGGGAAAAAGTTTGGAGAAACACAAAAACTGCTTTAAAAAAGACTTTTGAAACCTATAAAAAGTAGGCTGATAAAAAGAGGGCTCCCCAAAGAACATTCCAAGTTGGGGAAAAGGTTTGTCAACTAAATATTTACGCTTCAAATTGCCCAGCAAGAAATTGGGACCAAAATTCTTGGGGCCTTTCCCCATAGTAAGGATCATCAATCTGGTCACCATAGAACTAAAACTCCCTAGACTTTTAGGGAGAATTCACCCTGTCTTCCATTGCAGCTTGTTGAAACCTTATCGGGGCTCCACTTTAAGACCTCCCCCGAAGAAGGCACTTGGGCCCCTTGTAGTTGCAGGACAGACCCACTATGAAGTGAAACGTATTCTTGACTCTAGAATTTTTAAAGGGAAATTGCAGTACCTAGTACAATGGAAGGGATACCCATTGTCTGAAGCCACCTGAGTGAAATCCAGTGAGGTGAAAACTGACAGGCTCGTCAAAAGGTTTCATGCGAAATACCCCAACAAACCGAAAACTAGTCATTAACATATGCTTTTGTTTACATTACAGGATCTGTCCTTTTTGTAAGGGGGGGCGGATGTCAACGCTGCTAATATTGAATATGCTTGCTTTGACAAAATATGCAGAACTGTTAGAGTTAATTTTAGAGTTAATTCAGATGAGAATGAGGGAGGAGAGAAAAGCCCGCGAAAGGGAACAGAAGTAAATCTTTGCCCTCCAGATTAATTGGAAGATGTGAATCATGACCCCAAAATAGGAGAGGGGAAATGCCTGGAATGTTATGTGCAAAGGGAAGGGAAATTCAGATCTTGGCATCCATCATGCCGTGCTGACATGCTCTACACTAATAAAGACTTTTTTAGGTTAAACCATGCTTGAAAATTCTTTGAAGTGTTTCATTAGTCAGACACATGACAGATAGCAGGCGTGCTAGACAGGATCTGAGGAATTCTCTCCCATCCTTCAATGTTTTAAGTGTTCCCAAGCAGCCCCCCACCCCACAGTTCTTCCGGGCAACGATCCTCATCCTCTTTTTTCCAGACCCCAGGCGCTGCATTGTTCCCCCCCTTTTCCCTTACTGCCGGCAAAAGGGAGACTTCAGAGAGCGAGTAGATGAAAGGCGATGGCCATATTGTTATGGTCAGTCCTCTTGGTGAGAATCAACATCCAGTCCTTTTGAAGTTTAATGAAGGAAGTGAGAGCCATAAAACCCCCCTGCTCATCCCCCTTCCCCTTCGTAGTATGACAGAATCCAGAGAGAGCAGAAATGGTTTTTTTCCGTAGTAGATAACTAGAAATGAAATATAATTGGATTCTGACAATGGATTTGTTAAAAACAGATCATACCAAACCAATTTTATTTCATTCTTTGACAAAGTGACTAAATTAATAGACCAGCAAAATGCTGTGTACTTCAGCAAAGCATTCAACAAAGTAGACAATAACCTACTTCTTGGTAAGCTAGAAAAATGTGGGATAGGCAGCATCACTACCAGATGAATTTATAACTGGTTGACAAAACGTACTCAATGAGTCGTCTTTATTGATACTACATCTACATGGAAGGAAGGAAGCAGTGGGTTACCACAAAATTCCGTCTTAGGCCCAGTACTCTTCAATATCTTCATCAATGACTTAGATGAGGGAATAGAAGGGGAACTCATCAAATTTGCAGATGACACAAGGCTGGCAGGAATAGCCAACACCCCAGAAGACAAACTCAGAATCCAAAAAGATCTTTACAGACTTGAACAATGGACCCTATCCAACAAAATAAGTTTTAATGTGGAGAAAAGCAAGATTTTACACATAAGCAGGAAAAACCAAAAGTACAAGTACAGATTAGATGAAACCTTGCTCAATAGTAGTAACTGTGAGAGGGATCTCGGAGTCCTAGTGGACGATCCCTTAAACATGAGCCAGCAGTGTGTGGCAGCAGCCAAACAAGCTAATACCATCCTTGGTTCTATAAACAGAGGCATAGAATCTCACGCGAAGTATTAGTACTTTATAAAACCCTAGTGCAGGGGTTGGCAACCTGCGACAGTGAAAGAGCCACTTGGACCCATTTCCCTTGCAAAAGAAAAAAATGGGAGCCGCAAAATGTGCCCGCGCATGCGCGCACAGAACACGGGGCTTGATTAAAGAGTGGAGCTTAAGGTGAGACATGCGCCGGCCCTGCCCCCCATCCAGCTCTGGTATAGACGACTCTGCCGTCCTGGCTTCTCCTCCCTGCCGTCCTGGCTTCTCCTCCCTTTGGAAAAGACTGCTCTCCCCCCCGCCCTCCCTCTCTGGGACTTTCTTCTTTCCGCCTTTTGGCGCGAAGGTTCCCAGGGAGCGGAGGAGGAGGCCGACGGGGAGAAAGAGCTGCTGCGGTGAATCTTCCGAGACGGCAGCAGACGGCCGCTCGGGCTCGCCTATCTCAGCCTGCTGCGGGAGGCTGGAGTTGAGGCTTCTGGCTCGCTCTGGGAGGGGTGCTCGGAAAAGAGAGGATGGGAAGTGGAAAGTGGGAGAAAGGACTTCTTCCACCTCTCTGGGGTTCTTTCACTGGGAGGGGGAGGAAGCAGCAGTTCTGCTCCGTGGGAGGTGGGAGCAGACAGCCTCTCCTTCAAACTTTGCCAAATGACTCCAGGAGCAAAGCGAGCTCCGAGTCCCCAGAATGTCAACTTTGCGAAAGAGAGAGGCGGTGGTGGGATTAAAATAAAATGGGGGGGAGGTTGAGGAAACCCAGCAGACGCCTACATCAGAGGGCCAACAAGAAAGGCAAGATCAGGGAGAGGAAGAAAGCTTTCGGGGCTTGTGCACAGACATAGCTGACTCCTCCTTGTCTCCTGCCCTTGCTGCATCTCCTGTGGAGACGCGTTTGCATCTCTCTGTGTCTCTGCTACTCAAAGCCATCCTGCAGCTCGATTCTTGAAGCGATTTCAATCGGCCCCTTCATTGGCAAGAGTCCCCATGGAAGTCAATGGAGGTCCGCGGCGACTCAAAAAGCCATCCGCAGCACCTCCAAGTCCGTTGATTTTACCGGCTCAGCAGCCCAGGGACGGCCAGAAACCAATGCCCCCACCAGCCGCCGCACTTCCCCAGCCCGGGGAGACACGAGGCTGGCTCAGTGGCCTGGGGAGAGGCAGGAACCGATGCCCCTGCCGGCCGCCGTTGCCGCCCAGCCCGGGGAGACACAAGGCTGGCTCAGCAGCCTGAGGAGAGGCAGGAACCAATGCCCCCGCCGGCTGCCGGCCTTGCCGGGCCTGCCGCCCAGCCCGGGGAGACACGAGGCCGGCTCAGCAGCCTGGGGAGGGGCAGGAACCGATGCCCCCACCAGCCGCTTCCCCCACCGGGCCTACTGCCCGGCCCGGGGAGGGGCAGGAACCGATGCCCCTGCCGGCCCCGCCAGGCCTGCTGCCCAGCCCGGGGAGACACGAGGCCGGCTCTGCTGCCCCTCCGCCTCGTGCAGGTAAGCCCCCTCCCTCCCCCCCACTCACCCTCCATCTCCGGCTCTGCTGCTGCTTGGCCAACCAGGGCCGTGGCTTGCGGGAGGGCTGGCCGTTTCAACGGAGGCTCTGCTGGGCTGCTCCCAGCATGCACCTCGGACTGGGCCAGCCCTTCCTGGCCACTCTTCTCCCAGGGGGGCAGGGCACCCAGCTGCAGGGCCAATCAGGAGCTCTGCGAGGGGGCAAATCTGCGAGAGAGAGAGAGAGAGAGAGAGAGAGAGAGAGAGAGAGAGAGAGAGAGAGAGAGAGAGAAGGGAACCGCAAGTGCCTCTCTGTCTCTGTCTCTGTCTCTGTCTCTCTCTGAAAATGGCGGAGGAGGCTCCGGAGCCACAGGAGGTGGCTCAAAGAGCCGCATGCGGCTCCGGAGCCGCGGGTTGCTGACCCGTGCCCTAGTGAGATCACACCTGGAATACTACAACCAATTCTGGTCACCATACTACAAAAAAGATGTTGAGACTTTGGAAAAAGTTCAGAGAAGAGCAACTAAAATGATCAAAAGCCTGGAGACTAAAACATACAAGGAACGGCCGCAAGACTTGGGTTTGGCTAGTTTAAAGAAAAGAAGAAACAGGGGTGACGTGATAGCAGTATTCCAGTGTAGTGGGGCTGGCTGAAAGGCTTTGCAGGAGCCTGCCCGGGGAGAGGGAAGCTTGGACAGCTGCTGCTGGTTTTGGGTGCGGCGGATGTGGATGGGGGGGGGGAGAAAAAGGAGGAAAGAAAGGGCGGTGGGGGTGGTTGTTGTGGCTGTTGTCGGAGAGAGACCAGGTGAAGTCGAAGAGGGATTTGAGGTTTTAGCTGATCCCTTTCTGTGAAGGAGAGGGAAGGAGAGAGTGCGAGAGAGTGAGAAGGTGGAATTTACTGCTTTCTTTCACAGGGGGGATATCCCGAGCGGAGGCAAGAGAGAGAGTGAGGAGAAAGTTGCTATTGTTAAATTCAAATTTTAACAATAAAGGAAAGGGGGAGGGGTTTTGACACCAACGAGACCTGAGACTGCAAGCGACGACAGAAGGAGAGGCTGGTCGTTATTGCTTTGAAGACTAGCAGCCTTCCAAACTTTGATTATTGTTACTTGTGCAAGTTATAGACATTGTTGGGAGTTGCCCTTGCAGGGCGAGCTGTTACTGCAGAACACTGACTACTTTCATTTGTGTACCTATCGCTGCCTGGAGCCGGGGTTTTCCCCACACCATTTGTTTCCAAACGGTTGCTGTTAAATCATTGAGTATTGCTGCTATGACTGCCTGGGGCTGTTAAACACCATCACACATTTACTATTGGGGCTAGGGGCTGGTCATCTTTGTTCCTGAAAGCCCCTTTGACGACGAGAGTCTGCCACCTCCTCACTTCATGTGAGCTTCTGCTAGAAAAGACATTTCACTAACACCTTGAGAGCGCAGCTGCAGAGCGCGACGGAGGGGAGCAGGGCTGGGAGGGCCTGGGCTTTGATGGCCTCTGAGGGGGTAACGCTACACCAGTATTTGCGATGTTGCCACAAAGAAGAGGGGATCACGTTATTCACCAAAGCACCAGAGGGCAGGACAAGAAACAATGGTTGGAAACTGACCAAAGAGAGAAGCAACCTGGAATTAAGGAGAAACTTCCCGACAGTGAGGACAATTAATCAGAGGAACAGAAGTTGTCTCCAGAAATTGTGGGCGCTCCATCACTGGAGGTTTTTAAGAAGAGACTGGACAATCACTTGTCTGAGATGGTATAGGTTCTCCTGCTTGAGCAGACCTTGGAGGACTAGAAGACCTCCAAGGTCCCTTCCAGATTCTATTCTATTCTATTCTATTCTATTCTATTTTATTCTATTCTATCCAGTGGAACAGCTTGCCATTAGAAGTTGTGGGTGCTACAAGACTGAAGGTTTTAAAGAAGAGACTGGACAGTCACTTGTCTAAAATAGTATAAGGTCAACTGCTGTGTCATCTTGCAACTGGTATCACCTACTGTCTGTGGGCTGCCTTTGAGAAAGCGCTGGAAACCTTTGTTTTCCCCAAGTGCCACAGGAGTTGCTGAGCAAGCAACCTTAGAGTATCAGTGTCACATCATGCCATTCTGTGAACCTTGTATTGGTCCCTGGGTCTTTTTTCAAATGCATTCCAGGGAACCAGTCACCCAGTGAGGCTCGGAGCCTGAGTCTCTTAAGAGCTTAGGAGGATTCAGCTCAACGGATCCAGATGACCAGGGAGTCCTTGCTGCAGGTGCTTGCCCCTGCCAAACTTGCCTCCTGCCACTGCCATGGCCTTCCAAAGGATAGTTGAAAAGCTTTTCAGAAAATCTTTGGGAGTTGATGCCCTGCTCTGATGATGTCTCCCAGTCAGGTAACGAAACATCTGCACGCAGCAGCCAAGCTCAGAGAGCACCACGGAGGCTACTGTTCAGCCTGAACTGCAGAGATCCTCCTCCCTCAGTGCCAACATACTACCCAAAATAGGTAATTGTACTTCTTATGATTCCATCGCAAACAAGCCAGCATTGAGAGATAAATCTCACCTCCTTGGGCCCAGGCAGGGCTGGTTTGACACAGCTCTGGCCCTTGCAGGTGGCACAGCTTGGGAAACTGTCCCTGGAGGTCCCATCCGGAAGGGCAATTGTACAGGAAGGGGCATCCAAACCAACCCTCATCCTCAGGCCCAGCATCTCCCCCTCCCTTCCACCTCAGCGGGCGGCGGCTCCGCAACTGGGAATCTCGGGGGAAGCGGGCGAACCCCTGAACATCTCCCCTCCTCCATGCAGGCCCTCTTGGCCTGGGGCCCGGCGCTGTGGGCAGCTCGGGGGCTGCGAAACTGCTGGCGAAGGAGGGGCGGCAGCGCTTGATCCCCGGACGGGGCTGGGTAGCACCGAGTTCGTCCTCGGATGGTCCACTGCAGGTGCCGGCGGAGCGGCAGCGATTTTCCTCTCTCCCCCGCCTTGCTCGGGCCTCGCTCGGACATTTTCTCCATCGATCTGGCCGGGGACGCGGCTGGCGGGGCGGGGGCGGCCGCCCCTCCCGTCTAGGAGCCTGGCGGCGGCGGCGAACTCCCTCCTCCTCCTCGTGGGACGCGGCTGTCTTTGAAGTTGGAGGAGAGGCGCGGGGGGAGCGAGGGGGAGAGGCGTCTGCGTCTCCTCCTCCTCCCCCCCCCCGCCGCTCCCGGCCTCCGCAGACAGACGGGGAGCGGCGTTAAGCATCGCTGCGGCAGCTGGCAGGACGTCCCCCCCTCGAGGTAGGTTTGTTCGGCCGCCGTTTGACCGCGGCCAACTTCCAAAGGGAAACGGGGGGGGCGGTCGGAGTGAAAGGGGCTCCGAGTGGGCGTCGAAAGGCCCCCTTCCCGCTCGCTGGCAGGGCGCCGCCTGGCCGGCGCAGGGGACTCTGAGGCGGAGGGGGCGGCAGTTATGTAACCCGCGGGCTGGAGGCTCCGGCCGAGCGGCGGGTCAGCGCCTCCCTAGCCCGCGGGTCGCTCCGGCGGCGGGGGGGCTACCTGCCCCCCTCCGCCACTCCCCGGCGGTCTGCTGCTTAGGCTGAGGAAGGGGCGCTCCGCGTCCGGGGCACCAAAGCGCCCGGCAGTTGAGGGGTACACAGCTCACCTTTGCTTCTCACGATCAAGGCAACAGTCACAGTAAACCTCCCCCCAACAGCGCCTCTGTGGGGCAGGTTGGGAGCAGGACTCGAACCCACGACTCCCGGTTCTACGCAGTCTCACACTGCGCAGTCTCACAGGGCACAAACGGGTTGCACTGCACTTGGGCGTCCCTTTTTCACCAAGTAAAAGCATTCAGGTCTCAACTTAAATGACCATTTTTAAAGATATCAAATCAGGATTTAACTATAAGGTATAACTAAATAATGTTCTGCAGTGCACAACTTAGAATTTTATATTCTCCCCTAAAAACCAGCATTTGTGTTAGGTCTACACAAAATGGAATGAAAGTTGACAGTTGCACGTGGGGCTGCTAATTTCCAAAACCTTTAGTTTGCCAGTTCATTCCTTCAAAGCATTTGTGGGAGGGGGGAATGGCTTTTCTGAGGATGCCCTTGAATTGGCACAGTTTCAGAACATTTTTTGAGCCCCTTCAGTAGAGGAGCTGCAGCAGTCCTCAGTGGCTGCTCCTTTAAATGAGCAAAGCTCCACTGGGATCACCCACCGGGTAGGCCTCCTGAGAGAAGAAAGGCTGAGGGGTGTTGCTTTCCTCTGGCTCAAAAGCTCCTCCAGGACAGATGCAGGCAAATCTCCTCCCAGGGCTGGCCTTGGCAGACACTGGTCTGGGTCGGATTGCCCCAGGTTCTTCGCCGGCAGCCAGTTCAGACCACAGACCAAATCTGTGCACTGTGTGTAATTGGGAATGTGCAGAGTCTTTGCTGCTGATGGCGACAGCCACAGATGAGCAGAGTTTTATGAAGTTCAGTCTCTTGGCAGCCAGAAGCAGTGGGGTGGGGTGTAGGGTGAGGAGGAGGCACCCAACCTTCTTTAAGAGGATGTGAGTAAATCCTTGATTTTGGGCCACAGAATAGAGGAGATGTGTGTGCTCCTTTTAAAGAGTATATTTATACAAAAGTAAGTAGATAATGTTCAGCACTGCTGATTCAATTTTAGTGTCTCTGGAAAACATTTGGCAACTAGGCTTGTTAAAGTATTTAACAAATGGGGAATAAGCTGTTGCCAAGCCAGTGCTATTTCCACTGGTCAGCCAGTACAGTTTTCATTGTCCAGAAGAGCATCCCATTAAATGCTCCAGGGTGGAGTGGAAGGGCATGATGAGTGGGCAGAATCAGAGGTCCATCAGCATCACAAAAAACTTACGTTTTAATCTTGGTTGAGAATATTATTTTACTCTATTTACATTGACTGCTAGGGCTGCATGGAGCGTTGAAAAGAAATGCTCCAGAAGCATCTTGACTTTCCCTGGTTGTCTCAACCGCTGTGAGCACAGCTGCTTGTGCACCTAGGAAAGCCGCTGGCCAAAGCTTTCAGAGGAACCGCCGTGAACTGTTCAGAAAATGCTTTAAGGAAGGGCGCTTTGCAGAGTGCCTCTTTGAAAGCCTTCACATAGCTTTGCTCATTACATGTAATACCTTTTTAAAATATTGATTTACAATATTTACATGACCACCTATTTTAAAACCAGAACTCCAGACAGCTTATAACAAATCATATCACACAAAAAGTAAAAACAAAAACAGTAAAACCAGAAACAGAAACAGAAAAAAGTGACATCACCACCAGCCCTCCCATTGCGACTTAGCTCTTCACCCTCTTCCCATATCTGGGGGAAAAGCCACTTTCCGGAAGGGTGGGGAGGGCCTGCGGATCCCAAGGGGAGAGGGTATTCCCCAGGGCAGGGGCCATGTTAAGATATAGCTCACCACATTTTTATGTATTATATTTCTGTCCCATTTCCTGTTACAAATTGTCTTTGGAGTGACTAATAACACTAACATAAAATTATAATCAGACATGAAAAATGAGTTAGAATAACCAATACAAAATTAGTAGCACTGCAGTGAAACCTTATTCAGTCTTGCCTAGCAATAGAAGGAAGAGGAAGAAGAGTTGCCCTGAACTGTCAACCACTCAACTGAAATTGGACTGTGTGGGGGGGGGGGGTCAGCATTCCAGGTTCCTCATAGCAGGAAAACGGGGGTTCCTGCACTTCAGCTTACTTAGAAATCATTTCCCCTTTATTCATCAACTGTGTGCTAGATTATTGTCGGATATTTATCCCCAAATACCTGGAGGCTCTTTATTGCAGGGGTATTTTGAATATTTGGCTAAATTAACTACCCCTGCCAGTGGCTCATGTTGGGCTGGAAACAATCACTCTGCTTCTAAGCTCAACATTTCCAATAAACATGTTGGGAAGGATCCCTCTCAGGCTTCAAAGCCTCCAGATTGAAGCGATATTTGCAGTCATACTTTAGTGATCAGGTTTTGCTTCTTGCTTTATTAGGATGAGGAGAGTCAAACCCAACTGGGACCACCAAATTCCTCATGGCTGTTCCCTCCTCAAGAGAACTCTTGTGCTTGCGTTGTTCGTGGTGAACGCTGCTCTGGCATTCTCACAGGTGAATGTTTTCTTCTCAGTGATTTCATTTCCTCTTTTCATGCACAAATCCTTTTCTTCCTCGTTCCTTTTTTGTTCTATATTTCTTGGGGAAAAATTATTTGTTAATTTTCAGTGACTGAACTTTGTTGCATTCTCAGTTGTCCCGAAGTCTGAACAGTAGGAAAGTATTCCATACTCAGCCCTTGTCTGTAAATTGCTCTCCCATTTTCAGCTTTCCAGTAATGGGCCTGGAACCTGCGACAGATCAGAGGAAAAGCCCCACTGCTCTGGGGAGGACTGCTTCACACTTTCAATCACATCTGGGAAGGGAAAGGAACAAAATTCCTGGCCATTGCAGCAGGAAGTACCTTCATTTACTCAGCTTTGACACAAATTGAAGTGTAGGGGAAAAGACTAAGGAGACCAACCTTAGGGAGAACAAAGGGGTGGACTCTCTTCAAATCCCTGAAGGAAGCCTTTGAAGGCGGATCACATCAGAATGAAAGTCAGTGGCAGGAAGGCAGATTCCATGGGATAGAAAAAAATCTTAGCAGTTGAACTAATTAGCTTGTGTGTGTCTGTGTGTTTTTTTCCTGTGGAGGCTGAACAGCCCTCTATCCAGGTGCTTGAATTCAGATTCCTAAGCTGAGCAGAGGAGCAAGAGGATTCAGTTCTTGGCCAGGGATAGGGTCCAAAAGGGCCTGCGGTGGGAACAGGGTGAGAAAAATTAGTTTAATGTTTTTCAATAATATTATACTTTTCTCTCAGAAGTTTAAACCTGAGAATCTTTGGCATAGCCCCCATTCAGATTTCTATCTTGATAGTTTAGTGCATCGTTTATGATTCAAACCTTAAATTAGAAGGAATTGGTGAAATCCCAGGTAGAAGATGTTATGTCTCTTCCCAACAGTGCCACTAAATGTAGGGGTGAAATGCCATTCAGATAGGATTAAACAGCTGTGCATTTAAAAAGTTAAAAAGTAGCTCATTTCCCATTGCACCCCAATTTGATTGGCTATTCCTGATCCCAGTCAAATCATCTTCCTGAGCAGTTGATGCTGTTCCAAAAGTAGCAAGTTATGTTTTTTTTCTCCTTCCTCTTGGCATCTTATTTGTGCTACGTATGTATTCATGCCCATAGAAGACTCAAATTAGCTTGGAATATTAAACTTCTGGTCTCAGTGACAGACCCAGATTGGATCCTGCAACATTATCCTGGGACACATACATTTGACTTCATTCGTGACCCAAATTATATCTGCACTAAGTGTAAACTGAATGAATTATTTGAGGAAAAAGTTAAGACCCTGGAGGCAAGTCTAACTACTCCAAGACTCAAACAACAAAATGGGAAATTCCAGTTAAAGGAAGAAGACAAACCAAACTCAACACAGTAAGGAACAAACATTACAAGATAAAATGAACCTTTAGAAGTAGACAAATAGCAACAAGTCACTCACACACACACACACACACCCAAAAAAATCCAAGAACAATGACCCTGCATTCCAGCCCAGTCTAGTCCAGCCCCATTGGAGCTGAGCAATAGATTTCATATCCTCGCCCTGGAAGAAAGCGTGGAGACATCTGGAGAAGCATGCAGCATGCAGACATCCTCAAGTGTACCAGTGACAGGAAGAAAAGTAGACCAGACTTCCTCAAGAAAAAATAGCTGTTGGGGATATAATTATAGAATCATGGAGCTGGAAGAGACCTTGGAGGTCTTCTAGTCCAACCCACTGCCCATGGCAGGAGACCTTATACATTATGGAAGAATGGGTGTCCAATCTTTTCTTGAAGACCACCAGGGATGGAGCACCCACAGCTGTTCCATTGATTAATTGTTCTCCAGGTTGGATCTCTCTTTCAAGAGGAGCTTCCACCCATCGCTTCTTGTCCTACTGTCAGGAGCTTTGGAAAATAAGTCAAACCCCTCTTGTCTATGGCAGCCGCTCGTGTACAGCTATCATACCACCCCTAATTTTTCTCTTCATCAGGCTAAATGTACCTGATTTCCTTAACTGTTCTTTGTATGATTCATCCTGCAGATCTCTTAACATCTTAGTTGCTCTTCTTTGCACTACTTTCTAGGGTACAAGCATCTTCTTTATATCCTGGTGACCAGAATTGGACACATTATTCCAAGTGGGGTCTTCCCAAAGCACTATAAAGCAGTACTATCACTTTTTGTAATCTCGATGTTATCCTTCTACTATGCAGCCCAGGACTGTATTGGCAGCTGCAGCAGAATGCTGGCTCATACCTAGGTGGTGGTCCACTAAAACAGGGCTTTTCAACCTTTTCACAGATTGTACCACCTTTAGGACATGACAATATTTGAGTGGCTTAGCAGCGGCTTAGCAAGGTGTCAAAAACTTGATGATAAAAAAAAGGAAAAAAGTGATAAAAGTACACCCACTTACCACACTTTTAATGGCAAACTTGTGCCTGTTTCTCTGACGTTAATCTTTGCACTTGTGGCTGGAGAGTGCTTACTGATAGAATTAAGTCAGATTCCAGCTGAAGATAATTCCTTTCCTTAGTTTTTATACACATTAATGAATAAAACGCCTTCTTGCACAAGTATGTGGAACCAAATGACAGTAATGCTACGATAGCTTTTCCCCCCACTTCCAGGTACAGTTTTGCAACTTGGCTCCAGAACTCGGTCAGTATTTTTTCATTAAAAAGTTCCTTCAAATTGCAGTTTGATGTCAATTCGAGAAGTGCTTCTTGCTCTTGAAAGGAAAGGTCAGAGTTTACAACATTGTCCATAATGAAGGGCGATGCAACCCAACAAATTCGGTACCACATCCTCTTGACACGAATGGAAAATACAATACAAACTCGGTGGGCAATTTTTCCAAGTGATTTTTGATGGCAGTTTCCATGTCTTCAGTGTCAACAACAGAATTTAGTTCAATAAAGTCTGACACAGTGGGAAATGATGCAATATTTCCTTTCTTTATTTGGCCTATCCACAGGGAGATTTTCTTGTAGGATGCACAAACTGTCTTCCATGATAAACACATTATGACCGTTGCCCTTCAGTGACTGATTAAGTGACTGATTTAGCTTTTTAAATATGTTAGCCAAATAGCCAAGGCAGGACACCCAGAAGACATTTTCAAACTTCTCTGCTAGGGGTGATGAAACATTCGTCAGGTACAGGTGTGTTTCATCTTGTAGCTCGAATAATCTCAATGTTTCACCTCTTGACAACCAATGTACTTCTGTATGAAAGAGAAGAGTGCTGTGTTCAGAATTCAAATCCTTGCATAATTGTCGGAATAAATGTCCATTCAGTGGCCAGCTTTTGATGAAATTTATTATTTTTGCAGCATCCTCCAAAATCTCATGTAACAATGGGCTCATCCATTTAGAAGCAAGTGCATGTCTATGCAAGATGCAATGATTTGAAACAATGGAACTGTTTCATGTCTTAGCTCGTGCTATCATGCCCAAAGCTCTTCCTGTAATAGCTGCTGCATCATCGGAACAAATTGCTACAGTACATACCCAGTCCATAATAGAATAGAATATCTTTATTGTCATTGTGTAACTCACAACAAAATTAATGCTGTCCACAATGCACACTACACACAAGTAAAAACCCAAATAAGAACATATATACACACGTCCTTCACATTCTATTCAACATTGCACTGCCCCTAATATTGCACTTCAATATTGCACTATACGGTAGTACTTAATATGGTTACAGCTCTGGGATAAAAACTATTTTTCAGTCTATTTGTCTTTGTTTTTATTATCCTTGCCATCTGCCAGATGGTAATAGTTCAAAAAAAGAATGTCTGGGATGAGATGAGTCATTAGGAATGTTTTGAGCTTTCCTAAGACAGCGAACTATACAGTTCGTCCGGGGGGGGGGAGGAGAGGGCAGCCAATAATCTCTGGGCGATGGTAATAGATAAGATAAGATAACCTTTATTGTCATTTTTTTACTGTCGGCACAACGGCACACATAAAAAATGAAATTTAGTTGCCCGCTCTCAAAGTGAAACATACATGATGCACACCTAAACATACTATGAACAACATATGTATAGACTCACATCCCTACATATACGTAGCAAATAAATATTAAATACTGTCCATCTTGAATATATAACGGAAGGAGGAAGCTTGAGAGTTCACAAGGTTAATGCTGTATAGAATGAAACTCTGGCTGAATCTGGATGTTCTGCTATGGATACCACGAAGCCTCCTCCCAGAAAGTAACAAGGAAAACAGGTCATGAAGAGGATGTGTAGTGTCCCGGATAATCTTATGGACCCTGCTCAAGCTATGTCCTGGATGGGAGGGAGGGAACTGCCAATGATCTTTTCGGCCATCCTCACCACTCTCTGCACCGCCTTCCTGTCTGAAGCAGTGATGCTTCCAAACCAGACTGTGATGCTGTATGACAGGATGCTCTCGATCATCCCCCTGTAGAAAGTGGTCAGGGCAGGAGAAGGAACATGTGCTTTTCTCATGCGATGCAGAAAATGCAGGCGCTGCTGTGCCCACTTCACCAGTTTCTCATTGTTGAGCGACCAAGTCAGCCTGTTGTTCGTCCATCGATTTTTGATGAAGACCTTGACATCTTGTGGATTGTGGGCCATCAACGGTGTGTCCGTAGATGGCTGATGAGACCGATGTTAGCACGGAATGTTCTGCCACACACTGAACAGAGAAATGTGGACACTGTTGCTTCAGCATTTGCAGCTCTGGCTTTACGGAGTGCTCGCTTCTCTTGTGCCAAGATTGTCCTCCTGTGTTCATATGTCTGGCACCCAGGAATTTGATGCTGGTAACCATCTCCACAGGTGAATCATTAATGCACAGAGAAGTGTGGCTGTGCCTGCCTTTTCTGAAATCAACAATGATCTCTTTGGTTTTCCTGGTATTTAAAACTAGGCTGTTTCCTTACATCAGTTCACCAACCCCTCAACCTCCTTGAGGTAAGCTTCCACCTTGTCATCCTGAATAAGGCCCACTACTGTTGTATCATCTGCGAACTTCACAATATGGTTGGTGGCAAACCTGGCACAACAGTCATGAGTCAAAAGGATGAACAGCAGCGGACCTAGGACGCAGCCCTGAGGAGAACCTGTGCTCAGAAAATGGTATTGGAGATATTTGTTCCAACTCGCACATATTGGGGCCTGTTGGTAAGAAAATCAAGAATCCAGTTGCACAAAGGAGTGTTTAAGCCTAAAAGGCCCAGTTTGTCTACTAGATGCTGGGGAATGATTGTGTTAAACGCTGAACTGAAGTCGACAAACAGCAAACACACATGAGTATTTCTTTCCTCTAAGTGCTTCAGGCTCAGATGGAGAACGGAAGAAATAGCATCATCCATAGAGCAATTTGGTCAGTAGGCAAACTGAAGTGGGTCAAATGCTGGCGGGAGGCTAGATACAATAGTGTCCTTTATTAGCTTCTCAAAGCATTTCATGATGGTGGATGTCAGTGCAACCGGATGGTAATCATTGACCCTCTGGAGTGCTTTCCTGTCTGCTGCTGTGCACTTGGCAAACCACATACAAATGCAATAGGTTAAAATGCTCTCTATGGAGCAACGGTAGAAGGTCACCAGCAGTTTTTCAATTGTTGTTGTTTCCTGAGAAGTCTCAAGAAATGTAATCTCTGCTGGGCCTTCTTAACCAATGCTATAACATGAGCACTCCAGGTCAGGTCCTCCTTTATGGTAACACCCATAAACCTAAAGCTGGCCACCTGCTCCACACAGTCTCTGCTGATGATCAGGGCTGAATGTCTGATCTATTCCTCTTGTAATCTACTATAAGCTCCTTGATCTTAGCAGTGTTGAGAACCAAATTATTGTCTCTGCACCACCACAAGAGCAACCGCTCCACCCAGAGTTCTGAAAGAGCTGGCAGATGTTATCTCAGAACCGCTGCACTACATCTTTCAAAAATCCTGGAGCACCAGGGAAGTACCTGAGGATTGGAAAAAGGCTGGTGTGGTCCCCATCTTCAAGAACGGGGGGAAAAAACAGACCCAGGAAACTACAGACCAATCAGTTTAACCTCAATACCTGGGAAGATCCTAGAAAAGATAATCAAAAAACAGATCTGCAAACAACTAGAAGCAAACAAAGACATAACTAGTAGCCAGCACAGGTTAAAAACAGATCATGCCAAACTAATCTTATTTCAATTGTGGGCTAATTGTCCAGAAAAACCAGGGAGGGGAAGGTAGGCTTCAAATGAGCAGGGGTTGGACTAGATGACTGCTGAGGTCCCTTCCGGCTCTGTTATTCTGTACCCCTTCTGTAGGGGTCTCCTGCTTCAGCAGGGGGTTGGACTAGAAGATCTCCAAGGTCCCCTCCAACTCTTATTCTGTAATCTCAATAGCACAGTCTGTGGGATGATGGGGCAGGGGCACTTCTGATTCCCTCTCACTGAACACCTCTGCTAGGTCTCGGTATTCACTTGGAATGAGCGGCTCTAACCCCTTTAGTGTGTTCACTGACTCCATTTTCATTTCACTTGCAGGCTTGCAGGCTTGTGGCTGGCACGCAGTGCCTTAGCTGGCCTCTCTGGCTAGAGGCTTTCTTTATCATTCGCCACTTGTTGCTGCCCCAATCTACTGATGGATTCCATTTTTTCAACCAGGCTAGGCCCAGGACCACGGTCTTAGTCATTCCAGGGGCCACAATTAAAACGGATAGTCTCTATGTGGGTCCCAGCCCTAAGGTTCACTGACTCTGTTAGGCAAGCTGCTGCTGCCCCTCCTGTAAGGGAACTGTCTAGCTGAGAGAACCCCATGGGCCGCCTTAACTTCCTCAACCTCACTGTAGTTTCTGCACAGTCCGGAGGCTGATTAGGCACTGGGTGCACCTTGAGTCCAACAAGGCCATAAAGACCCCCCTTACTCCCGAGGAGGGCACCTGAATCTCCACTCGAGCTGTCATGGGGATGATGGTGCCGCTTACCATTGGGTCATCTTCCCCTTCGCTGTTGCTCTCGTAGAAGACCAAGTTGGGCTTGTTGTGGGTCGGAGTTGTCTCCCTTTCACTGGATTGGGGAGACATCTCTACAATATGTTGGCCTGCCAGGTCATCTCTCTTGGCCTCATTGGGGGCTTTTCCAGCTTTGGTTTGGCCGGGGCTTGTGGTACCGATACTAGACATGGCATGGGACAGTTGGCTGCTTGAAGGCCTTTGCTCACACATCGGAAACATGGTCCTGAGCTCTGGCAGGGCTTTTTCCCCATGGAAGGGTTGCCTCTTCTCTCCATCCACAGGGTGCTGGGCATCTCTTGGCCATCCAGTGGATTCGTCTCCCACATGTTGCATGCTCCTGGTACTGCATCAGGTTGAGTTCCATGTTTGTGGCCAACCAGTACCATGCTCAAAGGTTGCCTGGTCTCCCTGGGGCAGGCAGTTATGAAACAGCTCCTTGCTCAGCCCCTCACGGAATTGGTAGACCAGCATATGCTCAGGCCAATTCTTCAGCTGAGCCGCAAGATCACAAACGTCTCAGATGTACTCTGTCACTGGCCACTTGCCTTGCCGTAGGGAGCGGATGCAGATCTCCCTGTGCTGGGTCACTGTAGGGTCCTCAAATCTGTCTTGCAATGCCTGTACGAAGGCATCCAAGTCTTGCAACTCTGGAACCCCTTCATCATGGAGAGACACCAGCCATTCCGCCACATCCCCCTCTAGGTTAGATGTGATGGTGTTGGGTACCTTGCTCCATGGCATTCCATGTAGTTCCAGACCTGGGTCAGGAAGTAAGCCACATGATTGGGCTGTCTATCAAACCGAAGGGAGGTGGATCTTGGTCCTCTTGCACTAAGATGTACTGGGTGGCAGCCCCACTGCTGCCTGGGTGCCTGAGTGGGGAGGCCGGCTGCCACTAGGAGTGTGTGTGTGCAGGCCCCTGCATCCTAGCTGCCCACATAGTTTTCTGGAGAGGAAGCTCTCTCAAGTCTCACCCCTCCATCCACTCCTCTGTCAACTGCTGACATCTTCAAGCTGCCAACCTCCTGGTGGGGTCCAGGTAGGCTGCTACAATGGAGAGATTGTTTAATGTCAACTGTCCAGTAGGCATTTCCAGAAAAACTCCTGGGACAGAAGCTCCTGGTTGCTTAGATACCATTCCTCTCCCTTGCATACCATTCTCAAGAAATGAGCAAAGAGAAAAATCTAGATGATTTTGGACAAAGAGCAAAGAGCCACTTTAGTTTTTTGAAGGCTGCTTGGCATTCAGTGGACCAATTTAGTGGCTGACTCGGTTTGGGTTTCATCCTTCGCCCCATCCACCCGTCTTGAGCAGGTTGATGATGGGCAGGGCTATCTGGGCAAATGTGGAGATGAACTGCCAGTAAAAGTTCACAAATCCCAGGAAACTCTGCAACTGTGTCTGGGTCCAAGGGGCCTCCCATTCCAGGATCACTCTCATCAGGGTCCATTTCCACCCCATCCTTGGAGATGTGGTACCCCAGGTAGTCTAGGCTGTTCTTGTGGAAATCACATTTAGATAGTTTCGCGTATAACTGGGCTTTATGCAACTGCCCTCACTAGCCTTATGTGCACCTCCATGGTTTCGGTATAAATTAGAATGTCATCTAGGCATAACAGTACCCTTTTGTACAGGTATTCATGCATGACCTCATTTATTAATTGCATGAATACTGCTGGCGCCCCTTGCAGCCCAAATGGCATCAGCCAGAATTGGTAGCAACCCAAAGGGCAGTTAAATGCAGTTTTCCATTCAACCCCCTCCTTATTCCTCACTGGGGAATAGAATAGAATAGAATAGAATAGAATAGAATAGAATAGAATAGAATAGAATAGAATAGAATAGAATAGAATAGAGCTGGAAGACCTTGGAGGTCTTCTAGTCCAGCCCCCTGCTCAATTAGGAGAACCTATACCATCTCAGACAAGTGACTGTCTAGCCTCTTTTTAAAAAATCTCCAATGATGGAGTGCCCATGATTTCTGGGGACAAGCTATTCCACTGGTTAATTGTCCTCACTGTCAGGAAGTTTCTCCTTAATTCCAGGTTGCTTCTCTCTTTGATCAGTTTCCAACCATTGTTTCTTGTCCTGCCCTCTGGTGCTTTGGTGAATAACATGACCTCCTGTTCTTTGTGGCAGCCCCTCAAATACTGGAATACTGCTATCATGTCTCCCCTATTTCTTCTTTTCTTTAGACTAGCCAAATCCAAGTCCTGCAGCCGTTCTTCGTATGTTTTAGTCTCCAGGCCTTTGATCATCTTAGTTGCTCTTCTCTGAATTTTTTCCAAACTCTCAACATCTTTTTTGTGATATGGTGACCAAAATTGGCTGCAGTATTCCAGGTGTGGTCTTACTAGGGTTTTATAAAGCAGTACTAATACCTCGTGTGATCTTGATTCTACGCCTCTGTTTATAGAACCCAGGATTGTATTAGCTTTTTTGGCTGCTGCTGCACACTGCTGGCTAATGGTTAAGTGATCATCCACTAGGACTCCAAGGTCCCTCTCACAGTTACTGTTTTTAAGCCAGGTCTTGCCCAATCTGTACTTGTACCTTTGATTTTTCCTGCCTAAATGTAAAACTTTGCTTTTTTCCACATTGAAGCTCATTTTGTTGGATAGGGCCCATTGTTCAAGTTTGTCAAGATCTTTTTAGATCCTGAGTTTGTCTTCTGGGGTGTTGGATACTCCTGCCAGTTTGGCGTCATATGCAAATTTGATGAGTTTCCCTTCAATTCCCTCATCTAAGTCATTGATGAAGATATTGAATAGGCTTCCCTCAAGTCCAGTGTCATGGTTCCAATAGACAGAGATGAATAAAGCAGAACTCTAAGGCTTGCAGATTCCTCAAAGAACATGTTTATTAGTTACAAAGTATCAGCACGGTCAAAAGTGAAACCAAGTCTGAATACACAAGTAACAGTTGCCCAATTACAAAGTTAAATGTCCCACCCACAAAACTATGCAAGCAACTACGTCCCCCAATATACTCATTTGGCGGGCTTTTTATGCAACGCCCAGTCCCTACCCATGGGAGCAGCAGATGACCTTGGTTCCCACAGGACAGAAGATTATTTTAACTAACGAAGCACCTGGGCAATCCTCCTTCCGTTCTATGTGGAAACCTAGAATGAGAAGAAAAAAATGGCTGCAGCCATGCTCATTTGTAGAGTTGACAGTCAGCCCCTCTCAAAAGGAAAGAGTATCCTGTATTCCCATACACAAAAACATAACAAAAAGCATGTTAAGTATTTCCTCAAGGCTTGTGAGGATATTTATCATAAAACTTTTTTATTAACCTTTCTGCTTTCACATGTATACATTTCACCCACGTAGCTTCTGACAGTGGATAGCCTTTCCACTGAATGAGGTATTGTAACTTCCCCTTTTATAACCTATAATCAAGAATTCATTTTATTTCATAATGTGTCTCCTCCTCCACCACTACTGGACCTGGCAGCTTCTTTGGAATAGGTCTTAAAGAGGATTTAGACACAATGAAACACAGGATGGACTTTTCCCAACAGTCATGCAAGATTCAGTTCCACTGTAACAAGGTTTATGATTTTTGTGATGGGAAAAGGACCAAGAAACTTTGGCCCCAATTTTCTGCTGGGTAACTTTAACCTTAAATATTTTGTTGAAAGATAAACCAATTGCCCAACATAAAAGAGTTTTTGAGGGGAGCGTCTTTTATCTGCCTGCTCTTTGTAGACCTTAGTAGCCTTGGTCAAAGCTTTCTTCACATTCACCCAAACCCCCTAGAACAGTGATGGCAAACCTTTTAGAGACCAAGTGCCCAAAAACTGGCCCCGCCCCTGCTCCACCCCCCCCTGCCTGCCCCCGCTCTGCCTGCAGATCGCCCAGGCAGCCCAACAGCCCTATGGCAGCCACGCCCTCTGCCCGCGCCCTGCAGCATCAACTGCATGATGGGGCATGAGGGCAGAGTTGTCTACACTGCCTGGCTGCCATGTCCTTGGCTGTGCTGCTCCGTGTGGGCCACACTCAAGGGTGAGTCTCCTTCAGGGGGACTGCTGGAGAGGAGGGGGTCGTGGGGGGAGGCAAGGCTGGGGCAACGGCACATGTACCCACAGAGAGGGCTCCGAGTGCCGCCTCTGGCACCCGTGCCATAGGTTCGCCACCACTGCCCTAGAAAGACGTCACCCATTAATCCAAAGTCTGGGAAGTAGGAGGCTTTTGGTGGTACTCAAGCATAGGCACAAAATCCTGACCCGTTACTATTTTAAATGGGGCGAGACCAGTGCTGCTGTGCACAGTATTATTGTAGACTACCTCCGCAAAAGGCAGGTCAGCCCAATTAGTCTGAATAATTAACATAGCATTAGAGGTACTGTTCCACCATTGCATTAGCTTTTTAGCCGCTCCATTCATCCTCAAATGAAAAGCTGATGAAAGCCCCTGAGCCGACCCAATCAGTTTAATGAACTCCCTCCAGAACTTTACAGTAAACTGGACCCCCCCGTCAGAGATTATTTCAGAAACAGCTGCGATCACACATTACTCCTAGAAGCACGAAGCTGAAAACACCAGCCTGAAGATGACGAATCGGACTTCGTTGAAACGTCGCCAAGACACTTCCAATTTTACGCAGGAGAAAACCCGAATAACCAAAGACCTACATACAAACACCCGCGAAAACCTCAGAAAACAAATATAAATATAATATAATATAATAAAATATAATAAAAAATAAAAAATGAAGTAATTGGTGGACACACACACACATATACATACATACATATATATATACACATACATATATATATACATACATATATATTTGTTTTCTGAGGTTTTCGCGGGTGTTTGTATGTAGGTCTTTAGTTATTCGGGTTTTCTCCCACGTAGAATTAGAAGTGTCTTGGCGACGTTTTGACGAAGTCACATTCGTCATCTTCAGGCTGGTGTCTTCAGCTTCGTGCTCCTGGGAGTAGTGTGCGATCGCAGCTNGGTATCATCTCGTTTATTCATGCTGTGTGGGCGTTTTTCTATCTCGATGGCTTCTCTGATTATTCTGTTGTTAAAGTGTTCAGTTTTGGCAATAGTTCTGGTCTTTTTAAAGTCAATTTTATGTCCTGTGGCTTTAAGGTGTTGGACCAGGGAAGAGGTTGGTTCCTCTTTTCTGACTGAGTTCTTGTGTTCTTCAATGAGTGCATTTATTCTTCTGTTGGTTTGTCCGATGTATGTGGTGGGGCAGGCGGTGCATGGGATTTCATATACTCCTTGATTTTCTAACTCAATTTTGTCTTTGGGGTTTCTTAGGATGGTGGATATTTTTCGGTTTGTGCAGAATGCTGTCTTGATGTTGTGTTTGTGGTGATTTCGAGTCTGATTCTGTTAGCATCGTCGGGGTTGATTTTGCTCAGGCTGGTTTCAACTCCGCATATAATGGTTTCAGTGGGGATGTGTTTGGGAGCTTCCATTTTATGTGACCTCGCATTCCTACGCAACTGCCGAGATCAAAATTTAACCCCCAAATGCTTCCAATTGAAATTCCACTCCAACTCTGCAGCCACCAAACACATCCTGAAAAGAACAGAATTGGCCCTAATCAGAAATGAACTTCACACAAAAAGATTCCTCCTAGACCAAATCAACAAAGATCTCCTCACACTTCATCTCAAACTCAGCAACAAGATCCACCCCGCACTTTGGGACAAATCCAAACAACTTGCCGTCTGGAGAACTGAAACACAGACCACCCTCAAGACAGACACACACACCAACAAACTTCGAAGACTACAAGAACGCCAGAAACAAACCCCTCCTCCCTCACATCCACACATGAAACAAACAGTGCATAACATCTCAGATAGGATCCTCACCAAAGCTGAAACCAATGTCCTTTCCAAAGGATTCAACTTTGCAATCGCTCCCAAACACATCCCCACTGAAACCATTATATGCGGAGTTGAAACCAGCCTGACCAAAATCAACCCCAATGATGCTAACAGAATCAGACTCGAAATCACCAACATCTTTTGCACCAGCAAGCCACCCAAAAGCAACTTACCCAAAGAGGAACAGACAGCACTACTTAACCTGAAAGAAGATACCAGCATAATAATCCTACCAGCAAACAAGGGCAACGCCACAGTGGTTATGAACACATCTGACTACCAAACCAAATTAACCAACCTACTCCAAGACTCCACATACAAACCCCTAAACACAGATCCCACCACCTATCTGGAAAAAACCACTAGATCCAAAATAAAAGCCTCCCCCATCAGTGAAGAGATTCAGCAAAGAATCATTCCCAGAGAGAAATCATCCAGNCCCCCATCCAATCAGAGCACAGCCAAGCTCCTTAACCAATCAGAACACACCTCCACCCAATCAGAACACAGCCAAGCTCCCACCCAATCAGCTCAAACCCCACTGGCAGTTAAAAGGAAGAAACAGCTGCGATCGCACACTACTCCCAGGAGCACGAAGCTGAAGACACCAGCCTGAAGATGACGAATGTGACTTCGTCGAAACGTCGCCAAGACACTTCTAATTCTATGTGGGAGAAAACCCGAATAACTAAAGACCTACATACATATATATATATACATACACATACACACACACACACGCACACACACACATACATACATACAATGCAATAGTAGAGGTAACAAATTCAAAACAGAGAGAGGGGTACCACAAGAAACAACAGTGGATGATGGAGGAAATTCTTCATCTCATGGATGAAAGAAGATCTTATAAAAATAAAAACAAAGAAAAATACAATGAACTGCAGAAAACAATTAGAAGAAAAATTTGACTGGCAAAAGAAAAGTGGTTTGCAAAGAGATGCAAGGAAATAGAAGAGACAGAATGTATACATGATAATTTCAGTTTACACAAAAAAGTGAAAGAAGCAGCAGGCCTCTACAAAAAGAAAACCAACAACTTAGTTGACAAAGAGGGGAAAATTATCTTAGATGAGGATGAAAAACTAAAAAGATGGAAGGAATATATTGAAGAACTTTTTGAGGACACTAGGGATGATATAGATATGGGAAGTATAAAAACTGGACCAAATATCACTATGGAAGAGGTTGAACATGCAATAAAAATAGCAAAAACAAGAAAAGCCACAGGACCTGATTATATCCCAGTAGAAATTTTAAAATTGCTGGAAGACAATGGGAATTTTTTTTTACTGCAGCTCTTCAATCAGATATATGAAACAGGAAAGATACCAAATGATTGGCTAAAATCAACCTTTGTGACAATCCCCCCCCAAAAAAAATAAATGCAAAGAAGTGTACCAAATACAGAACAATAAGCTTAATGGGTCATGCCCTGAAAATATTCCTGAGAATAATTCACACAAGAATATACAATAACATTGAAGAGTGTCTAGGTAACACACAATTTGGTTTCAGAAACAATCTTGGTACACAAGATGCTCTGTTCAGCATTCAGGTTCTTGTACAGCATTGTAGAGATGTCAGTCACAGTGTTTGCATGTGCTTCATTGATTTCGAAAAAGCTTTTGATAAAATAAGACACAGCAAACTATTAGAAATCCTGAAACAAGGGGACTAGATGACAAAGACATCCAAATAATAAAGAATCTGTATTGGCAACGGTGTATTGGATCAATACCGTCTTCCATCCAAATAACCATAAGGATAAACTGAGGGAGGGAAACATATTCAGAGATGCAAGATCCTGTCCCTATTGCTGTTGCAATAAAAGTCATCCTGACCTTTCTGGCAATGACCTACCTGGTAGGGCTGACATATTCTCAGTTTAATTTTTTTCTTTGGGGGGGGAATGATCTGAATGAACTTCCTTCTGGAAAAGGATCATATTATCTGCTCCAATCATTTATGGCTGCATAGTATAGGTAGTCCTCGAGTTAACGACCACAATTGACCCTCAAATTTCTGTTGCTGAGACATTTGTTAAGTGAGTTTTGCCCCATTTTATGATGTTTCTCACCATAGTTCTGCTTAGCTCGTGGAATCGCAGGCAATGCAAGTTAGTCATGATGCAGGAGTCAACCACAAACAGGATTCACTTTGTCTAGCTTGTTCCCTGAAGATTTCTCTTTTTTGTTATATATTTAAACTATCTGCATCATCACCAGTACCTTTTTTCTTTGCTTCCTGATGCCAAACAGGATAATGTGCCAGCTTCCAACAGCCTTGAAGAAAGAGCTGATGTCACAGCCCACTGGTGGGGCGAATGGACCAAGTGGGCGGCCTGCACTCGGACATGCGGTGGAGGAATCCGCTTCCAAGAAAGGCACTGCCTGCAACAGAGGTAACCTTTGGTGGCTTTGTCCATCCATCATGATTCACTCTAGCTATGTGCAGCCTCTTCCTAAATGTGCATTTGAGGTTCAGAGCATGTTTGCATTCAGAAGCAGTTGGAATGATGCTGTGTGGGTCTGTGCTGTCTTTGCTGTTACGCAGCCTTTGGGTCCATCCCAAGCACAAAAGAGACAAAATGGGAAACCTTGTGTTAGGCCAGCCAACCCATCACCTGCTCCTGCCACATCTGGGGGTCATGCCCTCTAAAACTCCTGGCTGCACAAAAAGGTTCTGGTCACAGGTAGTCTGCCCCATAGCCAGAATGGGCAAGTAATGAGACAGAAATAGGAAAAGGAGGAGGCCAAATCAAAAACTCTGGCCATGCTAATGAGAGCAAGCAAACAAATGAGATTTTCTGAAGCTGAATGGTTAATGATAGTGAGCCGCTTGGTTTAGGTTTAGGTTTAGGCTTCCAGAAACCATTGCCAGAAAGTTGGGTTTCAGCTTGGCCAGGAAGTGCACACCAGGTCTCGTGATGATAAGGTTGGCAAAACTTTGTCTCTGCCTTTGCTGTCCTCACTGACAGCCATCCAGTGGCCCTGATTCGGTGAGCCTGCTGGGTTGGGAGCCGCTGTGGAGACTATTCAGCTACATGGCAGATGGAAGTCTCAGACTCTGAAGGGCCAGAGGGGCCGCCTGGGGCTACCCTGTGGGACGGGTCTGAGATGGGCTGCTGAGCAAGCAGACAAGGCTCGCTGCATTGCAGGTCAGCCATAGGTTATGGACTGGGCCCTCCTGGGCTGTGGGGCAGCTGGGGAGAGGAGCCAGTTGGGCCCCCAGACAGTGGGTTAGCCTCTCTGACAGAGGGAGAGGCGCCACCTGCCTTGGTGGGGGGGACCCCCTCTTTAATTAGGAGGCTGCTGTCCTGGACCCAGCAGCTTTCAATCACTGCCAGCCAGTCCTCAATCTCGCCTTTGCTGAAGGAGGGAACGGATGACCTCAACCCATTTGGGTCCAGTTTCAGGTGGGATTGAGGATCTCATCCCCCATGGCATCCTTCTGAGTCCATCAGGTGCTGGCCTTCTCCTCTGTAGATAGATACAGGTGTAGCTTATAGGTGTAGCCTGGGGCCTGGTTCCTTGTGGCATGGCCTGTTTCTGTAGGGTCCACCGGCTGATTCAGGCTGGCTGCATTGCAGGATTGGTGTGCCCTGGCCTCCTTCTGTTGGGAGCCTGGTCTGTGGAGCAGAGCCTCCCTGTCAACTGTCCAGTTGGCATTTCCAGAAAAAGAAACTCCTGGAACATTACCAAGAGTATAAAACTTTACTGAAAGAATTACATTGGCATAGAAGAAGCAAAACCAGCTCTTGGGTCTCCTGCGCAAAAACAAGCATAATTAATTCCCCCTTTCCCTATGGGCCCCCCACAGTCCATTACGTCCACCAATCACTTCTGTTCATATTGTTATGAGAAAACAGCCAGCCACCCTCAGGTTATCCTAGAAAATGCCAGCAATGTCTCGGTTGTATTCCATCCCACCTCCTCCCTTTTCTTTGTCAAGCTACAAGTGAATAGGCATAGAGGTGAAAGTGCAAATCAGTCTTGACACTCCCTCTGGAACAGGGCCCAGGTGCCCCGCTGGCCTTGGGAAGCCTTGAAGGACTGTGTCTCTCCTGGTTCAGGCTTAGGAATGAGCAGAACCCTCCTTTGGATCATGTGGACTTGGTTTTTCATTCCTGCCTGGTTTTCCTCATTCTTGTTGTTCTTTTTTCTCATCTTTTTTTCTTTGTTGCTGTAAACGAAAGCAGAGGAGAAAAAAGTGTAATGGTGAGCCTTTGGGAGTCAGGTGGAAAATAAATTTAAACACATGAAAGAGCAAGTTCTTTTTCCATTTATGGGCTGCAGAGGAAGAGAATTCTGAAAGCAAAATGTTAATTTGGCCTTTATTGTTATTAATACGTTTGTGGTGTTTCTTCTTGAATACAGCAATTTAGATAACAGTGCTGCATCTTGGCTATTTAAGGATAAGAGGGCTGGGAGTTTTCTTGCAGGACCTCTGAGTCTTTTAAAACCTGGGATTCTCGTACAGCGAAAGCACCAACTCAATTTTACATCTTAAGAAGACAGAACTCTTGGAATGTCTCTTCCAACAGGAATCTTTATTAAGAGAAACTGATTGCAGGCATGCTAGACAGGATCTGGGGAATCCTCTCCCACCATTCAATGTTTTAAAGTGTTCCCAAGCAGCCCCCACCCCACAGTTCTTCCGGGCGATTCAATCCATTAGTCCACTCCGTCGGCACGATCACTCGTTCTCTCCTTTTCCAGATTTCAGGCGTTGCATTTCCCCCCCCCCCTTTCCCTCACTGCCGGCAAAGGGGAGAACTTCAGAGAGTGTAGGATGAAAGGCGATGGCCACATTGTTATGGTTAGTCCTTTCGAAGAGAATCAACACGCAGTCACTTTGTAGTTAATGAAGGAAGTGGGAGTCATAAAACACCTATGCTTACCCTCCTCCCCTTCCGTAGTATGACAGAATCCAGAAGAGAGTAAGAATTGGTTTTATATCAGAGTAGGTAGATAGAAATGAAATATAATTGGATTCTGACACTGGGGCTGTGTTTGCAGGATAAAATAAGACATCTTCTCCAACAAGTAATTAGATTGAAAAACACTTTAACAGGAATGTATTTTTAGTCTTGAAATAGTTTTATGTAACTGCTAGAAGTATAAAAGTGGGAGGTGAGCCCCCATGCAATATTTCATGAGACTGCACCTGTTAACAGGCAGCGTGAGTATTGCTATTGCTGTCCTTTTTTATTTAAATTGATTTAATAAAAATTGAAAATCATACCATCTGTCCTTTTATATTTAGAAGGAAGTTGGCGACCGGATTTCTTAATAAAACCTGCAATGGGATGTCTAAAAGATATCAACTGTGTGAAGTGCAGGTAAGAGGGTTCTTTTTTGTGTTCCTTGCAAGATAGATGGGGTGGGGGGAGGCCTCAAGTGGGATCTCCTGGAAACAAGGAAGAAATTTGGCCAGCAAAAGTTCCATCAGTAAGAGTAAAGTCAATCCTCGATTTACAACCAGCATTGGAGTCAGAATTTCATTAAGCGATGCAATCTTTAAGTGGGTCATGCCTAATTTTATGATCTATTTTATGATCTTTTTTGCTGCTATTGCTACAGTTGTTAAGTGAGTCAAGCGGTTATTAAACAAATTTGGCTTCCCCCATGACTTTGCTTGTTAGAAGGGCCCTGGGTGTTCTGACCCGACTTCCCAAACACAACAGATGTACCAATAATTCTCCAACGTTCTTTTTATTCAGGAAAGCCAGCAGTTTCACACAGCCGCCTGTTAACGTTTTTAGTTGCCTTCAAACAATGGAGCTCACTCCCTTTTCCCCTGCATGGGTCTCCCAAAACCCAGAGTTAATTTCAGTCTCTCACCACGCTTGCAGCAAGAGTCTTTCAGGCAAGCTGGCTCTTTTCCAACACGCACATGCTCAGAAGGTGCTACAACTCCCAGTGCCACAGGGTCCAAGGAAAACTCCAGCAAGTTTACAAACTAGGATCAGGAGTTTCAAATAGAAGTTGCTGATGGCAGGGAGACAAATAGTTGTCTGCCACACCTATTTGTCTCTGCCCCTGCCTTTTATCCACAGCTGAGGGTGGGGCTCTGTTAGCAGCGGTGACTCTTCTGCCCCGAAGACCGGCCCATAGCCTCTCGCTGTTCTCCTCAGCCTACGTCACACCTGCGCATGAATCACTGGCCCCATGGGATCCTCCTCTCCTGACTCACTTGCCTCAAGGCATGGAGGTCTCAGCCTTTCCATTGGAGGGCTGGCGGATGGCCCAGGCTCCACCTCTGTCCCTGGCTGCCACAGCTCCATTCCTTCGTAAGAGCTTTCAGTTGGCCCTGACTCTGGGCCTGGTGCCCATTCCTGTGCTTCTTCCTCTGAGTCAGCAGTGGAATTCTCCGGCAGCCAATAGGCCGCAACCCTGGAAGGTCACAAATGGCGATCATGTGACCCCAGGATGCTGCAATTGTAAATACATGCTGGATGCCAAGTACCTGAATTTTGGTCAGGTGACCACAGGGATGCTGCACCAGTCTTATGTGCAAGGCCGATCTGTAAGTCACTGTCAGACCTGTCCTGGTTTGATCTAAGGAAATAAAACTCTCAATTCCATTTGGTTGAAGTGAAAAGGTACTGACTGCAGAAATGTCAAGCGGAATCTGAAATTCCCATGCACCGATACAGAACTAAAACCCCTGGTTTCCCCTAGCCCTCCTCCTGTGGTCCACCTGTGTGTAGGCACCACAGCACCACTGAGATGTTTTGGGAAACGCTGAGATTTTTGTGCTGGTGATATTCCATCCTCTGGGTAGATGGCCTTGAAGATGCCAGCCCTAGCATGAACTGGATTCCAAACCTCTCTGTTCTTTCTCACATGTCAATTTCCCCTCCCAATTTCCCATCATAAAAGTATACAACTTTATTGCCAGCAAGGTTCCAAGCCAAAGTTGGTGAATCTGACATGCTGCACCCCCTTGACAAGGAGGTCAGTCCTGCAAAACAAACAAAAAGACACAACAAAAGAGAGACAGAAACAAAGCAGGTGTACGGTTAGAATAGGGAACTATTTTGGGTTATTAGGATATTAATTGTGGAAGCATTTGAGGAGCTTGATCACCTTAACATGCTTGATGTCCACCCATTCAGTTTCTGAGGGAGGAAAGTCTTTTCCCACAACTAAGTACTGGAGCTTTCTTCCTCAATCATGAGTGGCTCTGGTGGCAGTGGTGGTATCACAAATTTCTGACTTCAGTAGACTACAATGGAAAATCGGGTGAATGCACCTAGGAGATTTTGGTAGTTCGAGTTCGACTGTGACCGGGTTGATGATCCTTTTGATGGGGAAAGGATCTTTGAGTGAGGGGTTCTTGCCGGCCGCCTTGAAAGAGGCGGTGGTGAGGCCCCTCCTCCAACCGCTACACCCCACCGCGGGGAGGCAGAACCGGAAGTGACAAAATGGTTCCGCCCCAGGCGCCTGATGGACCCCGAGAGGTTCCAGATGGAGCTTGGGCCAATACCTGAGACCCTGACCCGTGGCTCGACTGAGGACCTGGTGGCCGCCTGGAATAGTGCGGCCGTGGGGGCCCTGGACCGGGTCGTGCCTTTGCGGCCTCTCACCCGATGCCGGACTACCTTGGCTCCTTGGTTTTCCGAGGAGCTGAGGGTGATGAAGCGTCGGAAGACATGCCTAGAGGGTGTTTGGAGGACCACCCGCTCCGAATCTGACCGGACACTGGTAAAGTCCCATTTAAGGACTTACCTAGTGGCGATAAGAGCGGCAAAATGAAACTATTTCTCCGCTCTAATCGCGTCTGCAGGTAACCGACCTGCCGCCCTGTTTAGGGTGTCCCGCTCCCTCCTTCATCAGAGGGTCTGGGACGCCCCCCTGCAGGGTCGGGCAGAGGAATTTGGGTGTTACCTGCATGACAAAATCGATCAGATCCGGGACGGGTTGGCCTCCGATTGGACTAGTTCAGACGGGCCAACGGAGGCAGGTCTTGAGTCCACTTTCTGGGAAGAGTTTGATCCTGTGACCCCCGAGGACATGGACAGGATACTGGGATGGCTGAACACCACCACATGTTTACTGGACCCGTGTCCCTCCTGGCTGATACTGGCCTCCCGGGAGGTTACACGAGGCTGGCTCCAGGGAATCGTCAGCGCTTCTCTGAGTGAGGGGTTCTTACCGGCCGCCTTGAAAGAGGCGGTGGTGAGGCCCCTCCTCAAGAAGCCCTCCCTGCTGGGCCGACAAAACCGGTTGATCCGTCCTGTCTCCAACCTTCGCTTTCTTGCGAAGGTTGTTGAGAGTGTGGTGGCACGACAGCTCCCTCAGCACCTGGAAGAAACTGTCTATCTAGACTCGCGCCAGTCCGGCTTCCGGCCTGGGCACAGCACGGAAACGGCATTGGTCGCGTTGGTTGATGATCTCTGGAGGGCTCAGGATAGAGGCTGCTCCTCTATCCTGGTCCTGTTAGATCTCTCAGCAGCTTTCGATACCATCGACCATGGTATCTTGTTGCACCGGTTAGAGGGGTTGGGTTTGGGGGGCACCGTCTTACAGTGGTTCTCCTACCTCTCGGACCGGTCGCAATTTGTGTTGGCAGGGGGGCAGAGGTTGACCTCGAGATACCTCACTTGTGGGGTACCGCAGGGGTCGGTCCTCTCGCCTCTCCTGTTCAACATCTATATGAAGCCACTGGGTGAGATCATCCGTGGTTTCGGGGTGGAGTTTCATCAGTACGCAGATGACACCCAGTTGTACATCTCCACCCCGGACCACCCCAACGATGCCGCAGAAGTGATGTCCCGGTGCCTGGAGGCCGTGTGAGTCTGGATGGGGAGGAACAGGCTTTGACTCAACCCGTCCAAGACCGAGTGGCTGTGGTTTCCGGCGTCACGACATAGCCAATTGGCTCCATCCCTGGCTATCGGGGGCGAGTCATTAGCCCCCGCGGAGAGGGCCCGCAACTTGGGCGTCCTCCTGGATACTCGGCTGTCTTTAGACGACCATATGACAGCCGTGGCCAGGGGGGCTTTTCATCAGGTTCGCCTGATACGCCAGTTGCGCCCCTTTCTGGATCATGACACTCTACGCACGGTCACTCAAGCCCTCGTTGTTTCCCGCCTGGACTATTGCAACGCTCTCTACATGGGGCTCCCCTTGAGGTGCACCTGGAGGCTCCAGCTAGTTCAGAATGCGGCCGCGCGGGGGATCCTGGGGGCCTCTAGATACTCCCATGTAACACCTCTCCTGCGCGAGCTGCACTGGCTGCCTGTGGCCTTCCGNACCCCCAGGGGGAGAGCCTTCTCTGTGGCAGCTCCTGCCCTCTGGAATGACCTACCCCCCGACCTACGTACAGTTGCGGACCTGCGCCTTTTTCGCCGAGCCCTGAAGGCCCATCTATTCCGTGCGGCCGGCCTGGCGTAGTTTGATTATGTTTTAGTGGGGTTTTTTGTATGGGTGTGTTTTTAGAACAGGCCCGTTACTTAATTTGATTTTAGAACTGCCTATATTTATCATGGTTTTTATTATCGCCTGCTCACCGCCCTGAGTCCCGTAAGGGAGATAGGGCGGTATATAAATTCAATAAATAAATATAAATAAATAAGAAGCCCTCCCTGGACCCGGCTGTTTTGGCCAACTACCATCCTGTTTCCAACCTTCGCTTTCTTGCGAAGGTTGTTGAGAGTGTGGTGGCACGACAGCTCCCTCAGCACCTGGAAGAAACTGTCTATCTAGACTCGCGCCAGTCCGGCTTCCGGCCTGGGCACAGCACAGAAACGGCATTGGTCACGTTGGTTGATGATCTCTTGAGGGCTCGCGATAGAGGCTGTTCCTCTATCCTGGTCCTGCTAGACCTCTCAGCGGCTTTTGATACCATCGACCATGGTATCTTGTTGCACCGGTTAGAGGGGTTGGGTTTGGGGGGCACCGTTTTACGGTGGTTCTCCTCCTGCCTCTCGGACCGGTCACAATTTGTGTTGGCAGGGGGGCAGAGGTCGACCTTGAGGTGCCTCACTTGAGGGGTACCACAGGGGTCGGTCCTCTTGCCTCCTGTTCAACATTTATATGAAGCCACTGGGTGAGATCATCCGTGGTTTCGGGGTGGAGTTTCATCAGTATGCAGATGACACCCAGCTGTACATCTTCACCCCGGACCACCCCAACGATGCCGCGGAAGTGATGTCCCGGTGCCTGGAGGCCGTGCGAGTCTGGATGGGGAGGAACAGGCTTCGACTCAACCCGTCCAAGACCGAGTGGATGTGGTTTCCGGCGTCACGACATAGCAAGTTGGTTCTCTGGCTATCGGGGGCGAGTCATTAGCCCCCGCGGAGAGGGCCCGCAACCTGGGCATCCTCCTGGATACTCGGCTGTCTTTAGACGATCATATGACAGCCGTGGCCAGGGGGGGGTTTTATCAGGCTCGCCTGATACGCCAGTTGCGCCCCTTTCTGGATCGTGACGCTCTACGCACAGTCACTCAAGCCCTCGTTGTTTCCCGCCTGGACTATTGCAACGCTCTCTACATGGGGCTCCCCTTGAGGTGCACCTGGAGGCTCTAGCTAGTTCAGAATGCGTCCGCGCGGGGGATTTTTGGGGCCTCTAGATACTCCCATGTAACACCTCTCCTGCGCGAGCTGCACTGGCTTCCTGTGGCCTTCCGGGTGCACTTCAAGGTGTTAGTAACAACCTTTAAAGTGCTCCATGGCAATGGACCTAGGTGTTTGCAAGACCACCTCCTACCAAACACCTTCCTTCGACCAGTCCACTCCCACAGAGAGGGCCTCCTTAGGGTGCCGTCGGCCACTCAATGCCGGCTGGCGACCCCCAGGGGGAGAGCCTTCTCTGTGGCAGCTCCTGCCCTCTGGAATGACCTACCCCCCCCCCGACCTACATACAACTGCAGACCTGCGCCTCTTTCGCCGAGCCCTGAAAACCCATCTATTCCATGCGGCCGGCCTGGCGTAGTTTTAATTATGTTTTAGCAAAGGTTTTTATATGGGGTATTTAGAGCAGGCCTTTTATTTAATATTTATTGTGATTTTTATTATCGCCTGTTCACCGCCCTGAGTCCCGTAAGGGAGATAGGGCGGTATATAAATTTAAATAATAAATAAATAAATAAATAAATAGAAAGGGCCAATGTCCCAGGTTTTTGGGAAGGCTGTTTGGACTGCAGGTATTTTGTGAAGAGGTAGACCCGGTCCCCTATTTTTAAATCTTTGGGCTTTGTCCGTTTTTTGTCTGCTTGTTTTTTATAAGTTTCTCTTGTCTCCTCTAATGATTTCTTAACCACTGGTCAGGAATTCTGCACTGACAAAGCCAAAGGAGAAGACAGCAGGTAACTCAACAGTCCAGCAAAGGGGAGAGAACTCTGACATCCGATAAGCCTGGCTTAGTTTTTTATGAGAGCTACAATGAGGGGGAAGATGACCCGATGGTGAATGGCACCATCACTCCAACTGCCAGGATAGAAATCCTGATGCCCTGCTTGGGAGCAAAAGACAACTTTATGGCCCTGTTAGATTCAGGCTGCACCTGGTGCCTGATCAGCTTGCCGAGAGTGGAAAGATTGGGGTTGAGACTCAGGAAATTAAGGCGGCCTGTGGGATTTGAAAAGCTAGATGGTTCCCTTGTGTATGTTTGTGTGTGCCAGCGACCTGCCTGACAGAACCAGTGAGCTTAAAGATTGGGAAGCATGTAGAGGACTATCTGCATTGTAGCCCCTGGAATGACTGAGGCTATGATCCTAGTCTGGCCGAAGAAGTGGAACCCTGCAGTACACTGGGGTGATAGCAAGTCATGAATGAGAAGTAGGGCCACAAAGCAGCAGGAACTGAGGAAAGCATGGGTGCCAGCCACAGGCCTGCAGTTAGGGAGGTGAAAGTGGAACTGGCTAACGCATTAACAGAGGGTGAGAGAACCTCTCATTCTGGAGGAATACTGCGAGCGAGCTGAGGTGTTCAGCAAGAGGGAGTCAGATGTGCTGCCACCTCACTGTCCAGCAGACTGTGCCATTGAAATTATGTCAGGGGCTAAACTGCTGAAACCAAAGATGCACTCCATGACACCCAGGGAGATGGAGGAATTTAGGGGATTCATAGACAAAGCTAGAGGCTTCATCCAGCCAACCAAATCAAGGGTGGCCATTCCTGTGCTCTTCAGTGAAAAGAAAGACGGGTCCATGAGGATGGGGTGGACTATAGGGGGATAAATGCCATTTGCATGGAGAACATGTAATCCCTCCCCTGATGAAGGATATGTTGGGTTACTTGTCCAAGGGGAAGATTTTCACTAAGCTGGACTTGAGGGAAGCATACTACTGAGTGCAGATTAGGGAAGGCGATGAGCGAAAGACCACGTTCAACTGTTCCTTGGGATGCTACCAATTTCAGGTGATACCGTTTGGGCTGCAAGGGGCACCCGCCATGTTCATGCAACTGATAAATGAAGTCCTACACAAACAACTGTATAAAGGGGAGCTGGTGTATTGGATAATATTTTAATCTATACTGAGGCCATGGAAAGCTAGTGAGAGCTGTGCTAGAGAAGCTGCTAAAAGCTCAGCTGTACACGAAGCGATCCAAATGTGACTTCCACAATACCAGGCTAGACTACCCCTTTATACAGGTGTTTGTGTAGGACTTCTCCAGGGAAGGGGTAGAAATGGACCTGGGAAAGGTGGGGGCAATCCTAGAATGGGAGGCCCCATGGACAAGAAGGCAACTGCAGAGTTTCCTGGGGTTCGCAGACTCCAATAGGCAGTTCATTCCCATGTTTTCACAGATAGCCTTACCCATCATGAATCTGCTGAAGACGGGGAAGGGGACGAAGCCCAGACTGAGTCAATCCTTGAACTCGACCATTGAGTGCCAACTGGCTTTCAAAAAGCTAGAGACTTTTTGCCGCTGAGCCAATATTGAGACCCCCGAACTCCAACAAGCCATTTGTGATCCATGCAGACGCCAGTGTTGTGGCAAAAGGGGCAGTTTTAAAGCAGAAAAATGGAAGAGGAATCTTGTGCCTATGCATCTTGGTAACTGTCTGACACCAAGAGATGGTGGGCCATCTGGGAGGAGGAAGCTTATGCTGTCCGCTGGGCCCTCCTCATCTGGAGGCAATTCTTAGAGGGCAGTAAAATCCCCCAACCACAAGAACCTCCAGCAACGATCACAGGCGTTACATTTCCACCCCCTTTTTCCTCATTGCCGGCAGAAGGGAGACTTCAGAGAGTAGTAGATGAAAGCTGATGGGCCATATTGTGTTATGGTCAGTTCTCTTGATAAGAATCACATCCAGTCCTTTGTAGTTTAAATGAAGGAAGTGAGAGTCATAAACCCCCTTGCTCCCTCCTCCCCTTTCGTAGTATGACAGAATCCACAAAGAGTAAGAAATGGATCTTTTTTCAGAGTAGGTAGCTAGAATTGAAATGTAATTGGATTCTGACACTGTATGCACATCTATGAAGTGCTTGCCAGGGAATACCCTTGGATTGCTGCAGCCAATAGCCAACGCAACTCTTCCATGGGAGAAGATAGCCATGGACTTCATAACTAAGCTGCCAGAGAGTAGCAGGAACACTATAATATAGACCCAAAGGGAGTTCAGGGTGGATGATAAAGTGTACTCGTCCACCAAGTATTTAAACTTAGGAAAGCCCTGTAAGAAGCTGGGTCCTAAGTATATAGGTCCTTTCTCATTGTGCATTTTATAAACCCGGTAAGCAAGCATGCAAGCAAGCAAGCAAATAAGTAAGGAAGTAAGCAAGCAAGCTAGCTAGCTAGCTAGCTAGCTTTCAAACAGGAAACCAGAGCTGTTTTCACTTCTTCTGTGCCAATGTAAATTTTCAGTAAAGTATTATACTCTTGGTAAAATCATGTCCCAGGAGTTTCTTTTTCTGGAAATGCCAACTGGATAGTTGACATTAAACCAGCTCTCTACCTGGACCCCACCAGGAAGTTGGCAGCTTTGAGATGTCAGCAGCTGACAGAGGAACAGATGGAAGAGTGAGACCAGAGGAAGGCTCCTCTCATGAAGCCCTGGCAGGGGCCCAAGCTGGAACCTGGATACAGGAGTTGGCACATGCAGCCTTAAAAGCAGCCGGCACCCCTGCTCAAGAACCCCAGGCCGCAATGGGGTTGCAGGTACATGCTAGTATGAGAGAACCAAGTGCTGCCTCCTTTAGCAGTTTGGTTTGATGGGCAGCCCAATATGTTGGCCTACTTCCTGACCCAGGTCTGAAACTATATGGAATGCCATGGAGAGATGTACCCAGACAAAGGTGCCCAATTCAATGCCATTACATCTAACCTGGAGGGGGAAGCGGCTGGCTCCGGAGTTGCAAGACTTGGATGCTTTCATGCAGGCATTGTGAAACAGGTTCAAGGACCAGACAGCTGCCCAGAGTGCAGAGATCTGCATCCGCTCCCTATGGTAGGGCAAGTGGCCAGTGGCAGAGTATGTCTGAGACTTCCATGGCCTCAGGCTCACCTGAGATATTGGCCCAAGCATATGCTGATCTACCAATTCTGGGAGGGGCTGAGCAAGGAGCTATATCACAACTGCCTGCCCCAGGGAGTACCAGGTGACCTTGAAGCATAGTATTGGTTGGCCACAAACATGGAGCTCGACCTGATAGAGTACAGGAGCACACAGTGCAAGAGAAATGGCCCCACTGAACACCCAAGAGATGCCCAATGCCCAACGGAAGGAGAGAAGACGCAACCCCTTTCACAGGAAAAAAGACCCGCCGGAACCCGGGAGCATGTTTCTGATGTGGGAAGAAATGCCACCGAGTGGCCGATTGTCCCGTACCTTGCTTGGTATCAGCACCGTGAGCCCCGGCCCAACTGAAGCTGGAAAAGCCCCCATTGAGGCCAAGAGAGAAGATGCTGGCATAGAGGTCATAGAGGTCTCTCCCCAATCCAGCAAAAGGGAGAGAACGGTGACCCATGACAAACCCAGATTGGTCTTCTACAAGAGCGACAGTGAAGGGGAAGATGACCTGATGATGTGGCACCATCATCTCCAAATGGAGATTCAGGTGCCCTCCTTGGGAGTAACAGAGGTCCTCATGGCCTTGTTGGACTCAGGGTGCACAGCCTCTGTACTGTGGAGAAACTAAGGCTGAGGCTGAGGAAGTTAAGGCAGCCCATGGAGTTCTCGCAGCTAGATGGTTCCCTTATAGGAGGGGCACCAGCAACTTGCTTAACAGAGCCAGTGAGCCTCAGGGCTGAGACCCATATAGAGAGTATCCATTTTATTGTGGCTCCTGGAATGACCAAGACCGTGGTCCTGGGACTAGCCTGGTTGAAGAAATGGAATCTGTTAGTAGATTGTGACAGCAACAAGTGGCGAATGAGAAAGAAAGCAGCTAGACTGCAGAGGCCAGCAAAAGCACTGCATGCCAGCCACAAGCCTGTGGTTAGTAAAATGAAAGTGGAGTCAGTGAACACACTAAAGGGAAGTGAGCGGTTAGAGCCTCTCATTCTGAGTGATTACCGGGACCTAGCAGAGGTGTTCAGCGAAAGGGAATCAGACATCCTCCCGCCCCATCACCCCACAGATTGTGCTATAGAGATCCTGCCAGGGGCAAAATTGCCAAAGCCAAAGATATATTCAATGATTCTGAGGGAGATGGAGGAACTTCGGGGGTTTATCCAGCCGGTGAAATCAATGATGGCTGCCCCTGTGCTTTTCAAAGAGAGGAAAGATGGGTCTCTTAGGCTGTGCATGGATTACCATGGACTGAATTGTATCTGTGTAGAGAATATGTATTCCCTTCTCATGAGGGACATGCTGGGTTACCTATGCAAGGGGAAGATTTTCACCAAACTGGACTTAAGGGAAGCCTATTACAGAGTGAGGATTAAAGAAGGAGATGAATGGAAAACTTTATTTAACTACCCTCTGGGTCGCTACCAATTTTGAGTGATGCCATTTGGGTTGCAAGGAGCGCCAGCAGTGTTTATGCAGTTAATAAATAAGGTCATGCATGAGAACCTGTACAAAGAGGTGTTGATGTACTTGGCTGACATTCTAATTTATACCGAGACCATGGAAGAGCATGTAAAGCTGGTGAGAGCTGTACTTGAGAAGTTGGGTAAAGTCCAGCTGTACATGAAGCTATCTAAATGTGACTTCCACAAGAACAGCCTGGACTACCTGGGGTATCACATCTCCAAAGATGGGGTAGAAATGGACTCAAGTAAGGTGAGGGCAATTCTGGAATGGGAGGCCCCTTGAACAAGGAGACAGTTACAGAGTTTCTTGGGATTCACGAATTTTTACTGGCAGTTCATCCCCACATTTGCTCAAAGATAGCCCTGCCCAACACAAATTTGCTCAGGAGGGGGAGCGAAGCCTAAGCCAAGTCAATCAGTAAACTAGTCTATCAAATGCCAAATGGCTTTCGAGAAACCAGCTAAAGTGGCTCTTTTTCAGTGCTTTCTTGGCATTGTCCCACACTCACTTCCAAGCTGACACCCATTGGTCTAGCATCTGGCAGGGGAATCTTGGGGGTATTCAGGCATAGGGATAAAATCCTTTCCAGTGGTAATCCTAAAAGGCGTGAAACCGGTGCTACTGTAGACAGTGTTGTTGTAGGCCACTTCAGGGAATGGGAGGTCAGTCCAGTTCATCTCTTGGTAATCCACATAGTACCTAAGATACTGTTCCACCGTTGCGTTCATTTTTTCAGCTGCTCCATTCATAGATGGGTGAAAAGCCGATGAGAGTCCTTGCATTAAACCAATTATTTTCAGAAAGTTTATCTAGAACTTAGCCGTAAATTGCACTCCCCTGTCAGAGATTACACGCTTTGGCATGCCATGTAGTCGGTAAATGTGTTTAAGGAGCATCTTAGCCAATTTCTAGGCTGACGGGAGGCCAGAGCAGGTGATGAAACGAGCCTGCTTTGAAGCATCCAAACCCAGATAAGCCATTTGTAATCCAGGCAGACGCCAGCGACGTGGCAGTAGGGGCAGTGTTACTCCAGAAGAACAAAAAGGGGGTACTACAACCCTGTGCCTACACGACTTGCAAGTTATCCGATGCTGCGAAGCATTGGGCCATTTGGGAGAAAGAGGTTTATGCTGTCGGATGGGCCTTTCTGACCTGGTGGCAGTTTTTGGAGGGCAGTAAGATTCCTTCGAGGTGTGCATGAATCATAAGAATCTGGAGGTGTTAACGACCCCAAGGAAGCTATTCCCTAAGTAGGTCCGATGAGCTCAGTATTTTAACCGCTTCAATTTTACCCTTCGCTACTAGCCAGGGGGAAGAACCTCCTAGCAGATGCCCTTTCTCGCATGCCGCAGTACAGAAGTGCCTGAGAGGAAGTAGTTAACTCCATCATCCCATGCAGGCAACTCACAGCGCTAATGCTTATGAGGCAACAGAGAACAGTCTCTCTGCAACCGGCAGGAGAGTCATTGATGCAACTGTTAAAAGATGCCTTGTGGGTGGATGAATGGTTCCAGAAACATAAAGATGATGAACCCTTTTTAACATTGCATTTTTAATCTACCCACTTTTAACCTATTTTAACCTACTTTTAACTCTTTTTAACTACTGGAGAGGCCACCATTTTTTAAACCTACATTTTAACAATTCTACAAGCCAGGATTACTAAGAATGGGGAAAAGGAGAAAGAGACAGCACTCTGCAGCAGAGAGTTCATCCAAGCCACTGAAGCAGCAGAAAATGGAAGATTACACTGCAAACAGACAGTCTGTTCCAGTAAGTAATTTATCTGCATTTGCCTTATCAGATAAATTTAATTTATGTGACTCATTGGAATGGGACTTACAAACCAAACTGGAAAGCAAACAGCATGTAGAATTGTCCTCCTTCTCGGAGAATTGCTCCCCTTCTTGGAACTCAGCAGCAGCCCTCTTTGCACAGGAGGGAGATGTAATAAATTTAAAGAGGGGAAATGTGACAGATTTCCTCTCTAGACAATGTTTGCTTACGGCTCAATATATAAACTCTTATCAACTGTCATCAATAAGGTTGACTGCTTGAAAGAATCTTTTGTAAAGTTTGTTAGGAGCCAGCCAAATACTGCAGAAGGACGTGGGCGGACAACCACGGATAGACATGGGATGGCTAATTCAGAAAATGAAACTAGAGAAGGGCCTTGTCTTCCTTCCAAAAATATGAACACTCATAGAGAAAACATCCAATCAGGTAAAGGCCTAAGAGATGACCAATATAACTACAGTCTGCAGATTAACCGGGTTACCTTACAAATTTATAACAAGAGAGTGAATAGAGGGTGTTGGGGTAATAGAGAAGCTGTTAAGCTGTCCCTGAGCCAGCTGATTTGCTGTGAACTCACTCTAATAGATCCTCTACATGCAGAGTGGCTGCCAGCAAGAAGGAAATATATGAGAATTCTCCTATCGTTTAAGCAGCCCACAATTACCTCCATGCTCTTTAAAATGAAGCCCTTTCTGAGTACCTTTTCAATATTCCCAATAAGGGTTTTTCGCTCAGACAAAGTGTGCTCACTCCTGAAACAGCGTCATCAAGAAGGAACTGTTGCTTTAAATCCAGGCTACAACAGCCCTTACACTGCTAAGCCAGAGGCTGCTGCAACTGAATTGACCCTAAGAAGGCAAAAGAGCGATATACAAATGGCATTACCCACAGCTGCAGGAACTGTTGAAGATGTGCAAGAAGAAATGCTGATTGATCTATTCAGTGCACTGCCGGAACCTGAGCAAATTAATATCATTCAAAGATTGGATGACCTAAAAGAGGCACTGATAACAACTCAATTTACAGCAAAGCCTCTATTTAATCGCGCAACCTTGTGACAATATATTTAATCAACAATCTGCCTTTACCTCAATAGTAAAGAAAGGTAGCGTCACACAGGCAGACAGTGGGGTAAATGCACTGACTGACCCTGTCTCTGAAAAACAACTGAAAGACAAAGGGCTTCATCACACAGTGCCTCCTAAGCCGACAAACACTAAGGATATAATCCAGCTTCCATCCTCATTTGACTTAGAAGTTCCCACATCATCTCCTTACAAGATGAATTCTCAGCTACGCCCCTCCAAAAATGGACATAAATCTACATTTATAGATTTAAGCCAGAGTACTTGCCCATTTGAAAAAAAAGTTACTCCTGGAGCAAGGGCAGAGGCACACTGGCAATTGAGATATAGAGGAGCAACAACAAGTTCTGCAACCCATGAGAAGAAATACTGAACCTCACAACAACTGTGTTTATATGGGAAGCATAGATGAAATCGACTCAGCTCCAAAGTCAAGTTGACATCTGGCATTTTTACCATCTAGCCAATCAACCAAGCCAGACCACCTTGCCTCTGAAAAGCCCATACAGATGATTACCTGGAATGTAGCTGGCTGGAAAGGGATGGTCGATAGTGGTCTAATGAGTTTTCTCCCTAGATTTGATGTAATAGCCCTTCAAGAAACCTGGTTAACCAAAGTGGATGAACCAGTACAACTGCCAGGTTTTCAGGGATGGGCCTCCCCAGCCCAAAAAAACAAAGAACAAAGGGAGACCCTCTGGTGGGCTATGCATTCTTATAAAGCAAGAGTTGCAATGGCAGGGGGAGAAACTATATAATGAAGATAAGTATTCGTACTTCCTAGCTGTTAAATTTGAATATGAAAAGTTTGAGTTAATACTGGTAAATGTGTATATCCCACCAATCACATCCCGATATTATAACTCTGAATGTTGGACGGGCTTGGAAGTTATTCTAGAAGATATATCTGTATTGTACCCTCAGTCCATAGTGGTATTACTAGGAGATTTGAATGCTCGGCTGGGTCCTTCTTTGTATGAGCTTGCCCAGAAGAAGGGAGTCCCAGGGGAATTTTTTGATAACCATCCTCAGTGGCTCTCGAGAGACTGCAAAAGTAATGCTGCTGGCCTGCTCCTAGTCTCCTTAATTTTTAAGGGTAATCTCCAAATTCTGGAAGGTAAGGATAAGAATTACACGTATCCTTACACATACCACTCAGCCAATTCAAGCAGTGTACTGGATCTCTTTTGTGTGTCTAGAGATAAAGTTGACCTCTTTTCAGAGGTCACAGTACACCTTAGCAACAATAGCGACCATCAGCCTGTAAGCGTGATACTGCGAGGCCGCTCAGATTTAAGACCATATAATATGGCTGATAGATGGCTCACCAAAAAGGTAGAAGTGACCCAAAATAAAAGGTTAATTTGGGCCAAAGTTGATACTAAGGCAGTACTAGAATGCCTTAAAACAGAGAATGCTATTAAGTGGGCTAGAACAATCCAGTCATCTACTACTGACTGGATGTCAGCCTTCAATGCATTCTCCAATCTCTGTAACATTCTGAAGAAACAGCTAAACCTGCTACAAAAAGAGCCCGAGTGGGTAGACCCCGCTGGTAGCCGAATATATGCAAGAATTCCGGGCCATTGCCAGCAAACTGAACTGGCCGGAAGACATCCTCCTTAGCCATTTCAAAGACGGACTAAATTATGACCTATATGATGCTTGCCTGCCCCGAGGGGACCCACACCAGAGATCGACATACTGAAGAGGCACCGGCAAGGAAAACAATGGAGCGCTCACCACCTGAGTTTACACGTGAACCAGTGAAACCATCGGCTACAGCCAAGAAGCAAATGGGGTGTTTCAAGTGCAGGAGAGAGGGGCATCGGGCTGTAGAATGCCGCTCAAAAGCCCCCCAGCACAACCCAGACAGATCACAGGCCAGCAAATCCGGGAAGTCTCCAGCTAAGCCAAAAGAACTTGTCATGAGAATGATGGAGGCTGTGGAACCCCCTACCTCTGCTCATCAGGGGAAAAGAACTCCAGCCTATACCGCAGGGCCGGTGGACGCCTCAGACGACAGCTCGGAGGGCGAACCCCTGGTAAGTGGACCCGTCGCACCCATCGTCAAGACAGTGACTATATTAATTCCCCCCATGCCCGAAGCTGTGAAGGTGAAAGCCTTAATAGACTCTGGCTGCACCCACTGCCTCATTAGCCCGACGCTAGTGGGAAACCTGGGCATTCCATCGAGAAGACTGGAACAACCAATCTCATTTGGCCAGTTAGATGGGTCTATAGCAGGGGGGGTGCCAGCTACCCTAGCCACTTTACCAATCCACCTCTCCCTGGGCAAACATGAGGAAGACATAACGTTTGTAGTGACCCCAGGCATGGAATGCCCGATGAGCCTAGGGATGGAATGGTTAAAAAAATGGAACCCCTGGGTGAATTGGAGGACGACAGAAATCAATTTCCCGAAAGGGGACCCTATGGACTTAAAATCCCAAGGGAAGCTACCAAAATTAAGAATGGAAAAAGCATCCATGGGAGAGGAAAAGGGACTACCAGAAATACCAGAGGAATACAGAGATCTTGCTGAAGTTTTCAGTGAGGAGAGGGCGGATGAGCTCCCCTCCACCGACCCACGGACTGTCCATTGAATTCAAGCCTGGGGCAAAACTCCTGAAGCCCAGATTATACTCCATGAGCCCAAAGGAGAAGGAGGAAATGGAAAGATCCATAAAGAAAAACCTAGAAAGGGAGTTTATTGAGCCAGCCAAGCCTAACATGGCTGCCCCGGTCCTCTTTAGAGAGAAAAAGGATGGCTCTTTACGCTTATGCGTGGATTATAGGTCCCTGAATACAATCAGTGAAAACAACCTATACCCCCTGTCGCTCATGAAGGACATGTTGTCACACCTCTCAAAAGGGAATTGTTTTTTCTAAACTAGACCTAAGGGAAGCTCACTATCGCGTGAGAATTAAGGAAGGGGATGAATGGAAGACCGCATTTAACTGCCCAATGGGATGCTACCAATTCAAAGTCTTGCCATTTGGATTACAAGGGGCCCCCGCAGTATTTATGCAATTAATCAATGACGTTCTAAGGGAGCACCTATTTAAGGGGGTCCTGGTTTACTTAGACGACATTCTTATCTTCACCGAATCAAAAGAGGAACATGTCAACCTAGTCAGAGCAGTTTTAAAGAAACTGCGAGCCGCCCGCCTATATGCCAAACTCTCGAAATACGAATTCCACCAGGAAAGGATAGACTACCTAGGTTATCGCATATCCTCACAGGGCATTGAAATGGACCCAGAGAAGGTCAGAGCAGTATTAGATTGGGCACCACCCCGCACAAGAAAGCAACTGCAAAGTTTCCTGGGCTTCGCAAACTTTTACCGCCAATTCATCCCCTCATTTGCCCAGATAGCCCTGCCCCTCACTAACTTACTAAAAACGAAGGGAGCATTCTCAGTAAAACCTAGCCAGCCACTAACGTGGACAATGGAGTGCCAAGCAGCGTTTGAGAGATTAAAGAGACTTTTTTCTGCCGAACCAGTACTGAGGCACCCAGACATGGATAAGCCCTTTGTAATACAGGCGGATGCAAGTGATGTGGCAGTGGGGGCTGTACTATTACAAGAAAACAATGAAGGGGTATTGCAACCCTGTGCGTATACATCCAAGAAACTCACGGAAATGGAACAGCGCTGGCCCATGTGGGAGAAAGAGGCATACGGGATACATTGGTCATTACTCACATGGCGCCAGTTCATTGAAGGCAACAAAATCCCTTTCCAGGTGTGGACAGACCACAAAAATTTGGAAGCCCTGAAAACACCCAGGAAGCTCAACCCCAAGCAAGCCTGCTGGTCCCAGCATTTTCACCAGTTCCAATTTACGCTCAAGCATTTGCTGGAGGGAAAGAACTCTTCTCTGAAGTCTCCCTTCCGCCAGCCGTGAGGAAAAGGGGGTGGAAATGTAACACCTGGGATTGTCGCTGGAAGGACGGTGGGGTGGGGGGCTGCTTGCGAACACTTAAAACCTTGAATGGTAGGGGTGGCCCTCAGGTCCTGTCTAGAACGCCTGCAACCATCTTCTCTTAATAAAGATGCCTGTTGGAAGAAATATTCCAAGAGTTCTGTCTTCTTAAGATGCAAAGTGGGGTGGGTCCTTACACAGCGACTGAAAAAGAAATTGAAGGCAGCCATGAGGCTTGCCCAGAGGAATCCTACTGCCCATATACAAGCTAAGATGTTGCACACAAGAAGGGTATATAAAAACACTATAACATTAAAGAAAAAAAGCTTTGCTATTTCAATTTGGTCAGAGCTCGAGTTGGCTGCCAGAAGTCATAACTCAGTAATATTTTGGCATTCTGTAGCAGGTGTCCTGAAGGAGCGGAGATTTGACATACCAATCTCTGCTGAGGACTGGGAGAATTATTATCAGTGTTTGTTTGGTTCGGAACCGGCAGAGAACCTGTCTTTAAGCAATGATTTAGTAAACCCTAGAACTTCCCCCTCTTGGCCACCAGTCTCAGAAAAGGAGATACAATCCATCATCAAAAGTTTAAAGAGCAATAAAGCCCCAGGTGAGGATTTTTTACCAGCAGAATTATTTAAGAAATTTCCCAATTGGTGGGGTCCTGTATTGGCAGGTCTTTTTACACACATAAATAACACCTGCCATATACCAGATGGGTGGAAGATGGCAATAGTTGTCCCCATATATAAAAAAGGGAATAATAAGGACCCCTAGTAATTATAGGCCCATTAGCCTGATTGATATTGCAGCAAAAATATATGCTAGGTACCTTTTGAACAGAATGGAAATCTGGGTAGAGGAAAACAATATCCTCACAGAAGAACAAGCAGGTTTTCGACAAAGCCGATCTACTATTGATAACTGCTTTGTCTTGAACCATCTAATTGCCAAATATGCCTATAAGAGGAGACCCCTGTTTGCTGCTTTCATAGACCTTACAGCAGCATTTGATATGGTAAATAGAGAAGTACTATGGAGTACATTGACATCTCTTAAAATAGAACCCAGACTCCTGGCTTTGATTAAAGCCCTTTATACAAGTACCTGTTTGAGGGTGTGGTATGAGGTTAATGGGGCTCTGACTAACAGGATTCATACAAATAAAGGGATAAGGCAAGGGTGTTAGGACCGGGGTAATAATAAATCAAATATATAGTTACTGAACGGTCCCAATTACTTCCTAGGGTACCATGTATACGGCTACTAGGATTTATGAATGACATTGTCGAACGAAATACGGCTACTATACTAAAATAATAGTATAAGTGTTCATCCTAATGCATCCGATAATTCTTCTAAGTCGAGAATGACAGTCCTATTGAAATCATTAGTAAAACTAAATAAAAAATAATGGTGTTTGGAAGACACCATCAGAGACATAAGTGGCAATTAGATGGTGAACCAATTGAACAGGTTAACACCTTTGTATATCTGGGCGTAACTTTTTCCAAGACTGGATCTTGGATTTGCCATCATCAACGAAGTACATTTAGAGCAAAAGCCCGCCTGAATCTGCTCCTTAAACTAAAGAACCATAGTTACCCAGGGTCCTTAGCCCCATTAATTAAGGTATATAAAGCTAAGGTTACCACTATGCTCTTGTATGGAGCAGAAGTTTGGGGTCTTTACTCAACCACAGTCTTAGAACAAACATTTGAGATGTATTCTGGGTGTAGATCCAAGAACATCTGCTGCAGCAGTTAGAGCTGAATTGGGAATTCATACAATTCATGCTCTATTCAAAATTAGAGCTTATAACTACTGGTGCAAAGTCAATGAAATGGAGACTGATAGACTCCCCAAGTTATGTCTACTAGAGCAAATAAAATTACAATCACAAATCTCCTGGATCACCAAACTAACAAATTTTGTAAGAAGCTGTGGTCTTCCTGTCTCTTGTGTAACAGGAGAGCAATTTAAAAAAAAGGCTGCCCAAAGAATTAAGGATATAGAAGCACAAAATGATATAGCGATCCTTAGTAAGGTGGGTAACTTGAAATGGCTGAGTAAATATAAACATACTTTTCAAGTAGACAGCTACTTGAAGTTACAACTGCCAAAACACCTTAGGGAGATATTTACGCAAGCGAGATTTGAACAGCTTGACACAATGGTCAGATATGGGAGATTCCATTCTATGCCTTACAATGAGCATCTCTGCATTTGCGGAGCTGCAGAGGTAGAAGACCTGGCTCACATACTATTTGATTGTTGCCTGTACAAGAGGGTGAGAGACAGGTACCTCAGTCTATATACCAAACGAATGACTCATTGGGATCCCCATATCAAAATAACTTACCTTATGTACGGCCAGAACCTGAAAATAACATTTAACACAGCATAGTATTTAAACAAAATGGTTCAGTTGAGATCTGCATATGTGGGACTGATTGGGGTAGATTGCAAGGGTGACTCCAAGATATAATTTTATCATATTTTATCTATATTTTAAATTACATTTAAAATACTTATATTTTAAAACAAACTATTTATTTATTATCGTGGTTTTTAGTATCGCCTGTTCACCGCCCTGAGTCCCGCAAGGGAGATAGGGCGGTATATAAATTTAATAAATAAATAAATAAATAAATACTGTACTCTATTTTAATTTCATTTTAGACCAGGGCTTTTTAACCAGTGGTACGGGTACCACCTGTGGTACATTGGCACCTGGCAGGTGGTACGCGACCATCCTAGAAAAGTAGTGGGGGAGGGGAATGAGCTGAACCGGTGGCAGCACCGCACAAGCCTGAGCGAGAGATGGCTGGAGCTGCAGGGCTGTCAGGGCTCAGTGGAAGTGCCAGGATCAGCGCCAGGCTCCAGCTGGAGCTCGGCGCTGATCCTGGTGCTTCTGCTGAGCCCTGAAGAAGCACCAATCAGCTGGAAAGCAAGACTGATCCTGACACTTCTGCTGAGTCCAGAAGAAGCGCCGATCAACTGGAATGTTGCAGCATCTCCAGGGTCTTGTGATTTACATTCAGA
>NW_015387268.1:434956-439627 GCF_001527695.2 Protobothrops mucrosquamatus | reverse complement strand
CCCCCCCCCCGCTGCCAATCCCCAACAGAAATGCTCACAACAATGAAAACCTCGGACAGGAGGAAGAGCGCCGCCAGGTGGGCAGGCAGGTGTCTTGCTGGGCTGTGGCTTGGGGGGCACTTTTTTCAGTGCCGTTGTAACTTTGAACAGTCACTAAGCGAACTGTTGTAAGTCGAGGACTACCTGTACTTTATCAAGTTTTTGACACCTTGCTAGGCGACTGGTGGTACTCGGATGTTGCCATATCCTAAAAGTGGTACAATGGGTGAAAAGGTTGAAAAGCCCTGTTTTAGACTGTATTTTATTCCAATTTTATTTTAAGTCGTATTTTACTATAATTCCATTTTAAACTGCTTTTATCAAACTTTAGTAATAATTTGTTGCTGGAACTTTGCACTTTGATATGGCCCAAGGGCTAATCAATAGAGATTTATTATTATAAAGATGACCTGGGGTCAAAAGAGGGCTTAACATGGAAGGGGAGTACCAGCCAGAGAACCTTGGTCCTGCAGAGGAGCCATGATGCAAAACCCACAGGGCATTTTGGATTTGTGAAAACCCTAATGTCATGGTTCTGACAGATGAAACCCTTCAAAAGAACTTCGAGGCATTGTTTTCCTTAAAGAATCTTTTATTCGGGAAAAAAAGGTTTGGCACTACATAGTTGAAACCAAAAACTAAATTCCCCTCCCCTGGATACAAAGTAACAATGTACAATTCCCACCCCCAATAAACAGTCGTAAAGCATATTCCCCAATAAGCTTAAAACACAGGCTTTCTCCCCAGTTCTCCAGCCCGCCTAAACACTATCAGCTCTGGGCCCAGTTGTCCTTGGGTTCCCAGGACAGAGTTATTGTTATGGCTAACTGAGCTCGCATCCCAAACCCCCCTCCCTGCACCAACTAATTCTAAGAGTAAGAAAAAGAGAAAAGAGAAAATGACTGCATTTTCACCTGTCATCAAAGCAAGTATATCCGATGATAGCAGCGTTGACATCTGGCCCCCCTTACAAAAAGGACAAATCCTGTAAAGCAAACAAAATCATAAGTTAGGAGTTGCTTCTCAGTTTATTAGGGTGTTTCTTATAGAATTTGCTAATGAATCTGTCAGTTTTTACGTCGCTAGACTTAACCCAGGTGGCCTCAGACAGCGGATACCCTTACCATTGCACTAAATACTGTAACTTTTCCTTAAAAAGTCTAGAATCAAGAATATGCTTCACTTCATAGTGAATCTGTTCTGCTATTACGAGAGGTCCAGGTGCCTTCTTAGGGGGAGGCTGTAGGGGGAAATCCCGAAAAGTTTTCAGCAGGCTACAATGGAACACAGGATGAATCTTTCCTACGAGTCTGGGAAGCTTTAATTCTACCATGAGTGGGTTAATGATCATTATGGGGAAGGGTCCTAAATACTTCGGTCCTAATTTCTTACTAGGTAACTTAAGCCGTAAATACTTCGTGGACTGTAAGGAACCACTTCAATCCACATCTTAAAAAAGCAGAACTCTTGGAAACAGTTTCTTCCAACAGGAACTTTTATTAAGAGAAATTGATAGTAGGCATGATAGACAGGATCTGAGGGATTTCATTACAAATCAATGTTTTAAAGTGTCCCTAAGCAGCCCCCACCCCGTAGTTCTTCCGGGTGATTCAGACCGGCAGATTTCTAGGTGTTAAATCCAGGAAAGATAACATCAATCCAGCTCCATTGTACATGATCATTCAACAGCTTCTCACACCTTATTTTGATGACGATAAAATAACAGATTCCGGAGGCTGAATCTTTTCACCACCACCCCTTCCTAGCTGGCCGGTAAGGAGGAGAAGTTTAGAGGGGCATAGGATAAAAGGCTAATGATTACATTGTGATGGTTAGCAGACCCGAGGCGAATAAACAAAAGATTACTTTGTAGTGAATGGAGGAAGTGAAAGTAATAAAACCCTCATGCATACTCCCCCTTCCCCCTTAGGAGTATGGCAGGATTCAGGCGAGGGTAAGGTTGGGTTTTTAGATCAGAGGAGATAGATAGGAAGGAAACATAGCTGGATCCTGACATTAAACCTTTTCCCCAACTTGGAATGATCTTTGAGGAGCCCTCTTCTTATCTGCTTGCTTTTTATATGTCTCTGAAGCCTTTTTCAAAGCAATTTTTGTGGTTTTCCAGAACTCTTCCCACCCCTTCACCACTAGTCAAGTGTTTGGGAAGTGGAGGGTCCCTGAGGATATTCGGGTATTGGGCTGAACTCTTTTCCAGTGGCTACTTTAAAAGGTGTGAAACCGGTGCTGCTGTGAACAGAGTTATTGTAGGCCACCTCTGCAAATGGGAGGAGGTCAGTCCAGTTTGTCTGCTGATAATACACATAGCATCTGAGATACTGCTCCACCATTGAGTTCGCAGATTCAGCCACCCCAGTGGTAGACAGGTGAAAATCCAACAATATTCCTTGAGATGAGCCAATTACCTTAAGAAAACCCCTCCAAAACCTGGCTGTAAACTGCACCCCCCAGTCTGAGATTATACGTTTCAGTGTGCCATGCAGTGTGTGGATGTGTTTCAGAAACATCTTGGTTAGTCACTGGGCGGACAGGAGCCCTTTGCAGGCAATAAAGTAAGCCTGCTTTGAAAACAGATCTATCACAGTCCAGATAACAGTATTTCCCTTGCTTTCAGATAGGTCTACTATAAAATCCATAGCAATTTCTTCCCATAGTTGGGAAGGGTCCGCCACCAGTTGTAATAGTCCAGGGGATTTCCCTGGGATTCTTTTCATGGTGGCACATGCAGCACAACTCCTGACATAGTTCTCTACATCCTGTTTCAAACCCGGCCACCAGAATTGACGGCGGATTAGGTGTAGTGTTTTTAAATATCTGAAGTGCCCAGCCTGTTTTACATCATGGCCGAGCCAGAGCACATTAAGGCGGAGGGTTTCAGGCAAGTACAACTTCCCCCCTTTGTAAGCCAAGCCATCCCTGCATGTTAGGGAGGTTTGATTGCCTTTGAACCATTGGTCAGTGAGGAGCTCCTGTTTTATTTTCTTTGCCCCAAGGTCATCGAGGTTTGGGCCTCTCAAAGGTGGGGCTCTGTGCAGCGCTAGTTGAGAAGCAGTTTGTGGAGTAGACATAATTGTTTCATTAACCTCTTCACACTGGCTCTTGTATTGGGGCAGTCTGGATAAAGCATTAGCTAAAATGTCCCCCCCCCCGGTATATACTATAGCAGGGCTTTTCAACCAGTGGTATGGGTACCACCTGTGGTACATTGGCACCTGGCAGGTGGTACACGACCATCCTAGAAAAGTGGGTAGCAGGGGAGGGGAATGAGCTGAACCGGTGGCAGCACCGCACAAGCCTGAGTGAGAGATGGCTGGAGCTGCAGGGCTGTCAGGGCTCAACGGAAGCACCAGGATCAGTGTTTCTTTGGGACTATCAGGGCTCAGTGGAAGCGCCAGGATCAGCGCCAGGCTCCAGCTGGAGCTCGGCGCTGATCCTGGCGCTTCTGCTGAGCCCAGAAGAAGCGCCGATCAGCTGGAATGTTGCAGCATCTCCAGGGTCTTATGATTTACATTCAGATGCTTGGCAACTGATTCATATTTATGATGGACACAGTGTCCCAGGGTCATGTGAAGTGACCAAAACCTGCTGCAACCACCCAGCAGACGGGGGGAATAAAAACCAAACACCCCCCACCCCACCCCCGCTGCCAATCCTCAACAGAAATGCTCACAACAATGAAAACCTCGGACAGGAGGAAGAGCGCCACCGGGCGGGCAGGCAGGTGTCTTGCTTGGCTGTGCTTTGGGGAGCACTTTTTTCAGTGCCATTCGAAGAGTCAGTAAGCAAACTGTTGTAAGTTGAGGACTACCTGTATTTTATCACTTTTTTCCTTTTTTTTTGGTCATCAAGTTTTTGACACCTCGCTAGGCGACTGGTGGTACTCAGATGTTGCCATATCCTAAAAGTGGTACAATGGGTGAAAAGGTTGAAAAGCCCTGTACTATATGGTGAAGTTAAATCGGTTAAAGTATTGTGCCCATCGTATTTGTTTCAGGGACAATTTGCGGGGAGTTTCCAGTGCTTCTAGGTTTTTGTGATCAGTCCATACCTCGAAAGGCACCTTGCTCCCTTCTAGATAATGTCACCAGTTTAATAGAGCCCAACGAATTGCGAAAGCTTCCTTCTCCCACACAGCCCACCTCCTCTCGCACTCAGTGAATTTTTTTGAGGTGTAGGCGCAGGGCTGCGGGACCCATCCTGGTTCTTTTGCAATGGTACGGCTCTGATGGCCACATCGCTGGCATTGTCTTGAACAGGGCTTTTCAACCAGTGGTACGGGTACCACCTGTGGTACATTGGCACCTGGCAGGTGGTACGCGACCATCCTAGAAAAGTAGTGGGGGAGGGCAATGAGCTGAACTGGTGGCAGCACCGCACAAGCCTGAGCGAGAGATGGCTGGAGCTGCAGGGCTGTTAGGGCTCAGTGGAAGTGCCAGGATCAGCGCCAGGCTCCAGCTGGAGCTCGGCGCTGATCCTGGTGCTTCTGCTGAGCCCTGAAGAAGCACCAATCAGCTGGAAAGCAAGACTGATCCTGACACTTCTGCTGAGTCCAGAAGAAGCGCCGATCAACTGGAATGTTGCAGCATCTCCAGGGTCTTGTGATTTACATTCAGA
>NW_015387268.1:422449-434886 GCF_001527695.2 Protobothrops mucrosquamatus | reverse complement strand
CCGCCAGGTGGGCAGGCAGGTGTCTTGCTAGGCTGTGGCTTGGGGGGCACTTTTTTCAGTGCCGTTGTAACTTCGAACAGTCACTAAGCGAACTGTTGTAAGTCGAGGACTACCTGTACTTTATCAAGTTTTTGACACCTTGCTAGGCGACTGGTGGTACTCAGATGTTGCCATATCCTAAAAGTGGTACAATGGGTGAAAAGGTTGAAAAGCCCTGGTCTTGAATCACAAACAGTTTCCCTGGGCAAGGATGTTTTAAGACCGGTTCGATTGCAAATAGCCTTTTCAAATTCTCAAAAGCAGTTTGACAATTTATAGTCCGTGCTAGTGGCTGGCCCGGTCATGGTTTCTCTCCCTTCTTGCCTGTTTTCAGTAAGTCCATAAGGGGTAAAGCAATTTCAGCAAAGGAGGGGATGAACTGGCAGTAAAAGTTGGTGAATCCTAGAAAGCTCTGAAGCTGTTTGCGGGTCTTTGGGGGTTGCCATTCGATTATGGCTTTAGCCGGGTCCATTTCAATGCCCTCACTAGAAATTGTGTAGCCAAGATAATCTAGTCAGGTCTGGTGAAACTCACACTTTGATAGTTTAACATAAAGTCTGGCATTCAGCAGTTTCTTTAGTACTTCTCTCACTAGTTTTACGTGGTGTATATCAGGATGTCATCAGGTTACACCAAAACCCCTTTGTATGAATGGTCATGTAGTACCTGATTGATCAGCTACATGAAAACAGCTGAAGCCCCCTGTAGTCCAAACAGCATGACTTTAAATTGGTAGCTCCCCATGGGACAGTTAAAAGCAGTCTTCCACTCATCTTCCTCTTTTATCCTCACTCAGTAATATGCCTCTCTCAGGTCCAATTTAGTGAAGTCACTCCCCTTTGCCAGGTGGATTAGTAAGTCCTTCAGGAGGGGGAGGGGGTATTTGTTTTCCACACTCACTGAGTTTAGTCCTTTATAGTCTATGGAGAGACAAAGCAACCCTTCTTTTTTTCTTTAAATAACACTGGAGCTCCCACCTGAGATTTGGCCCGTTCAATAAATCCCCTAGCTAAGTTCTTGTTCACACTGCTGCATTTCCTCCATCTCAAGGGTGGCACACATCCTCGGTCGTGGGAGTTTAGCTCCTGGTAACAGTTCAATAGAGCAATCATTAGGGTGGTGGGGAGACAGGGTGTCACATTCTTTCTCACTAAATACCTCTGCTAGGTCCTAGTACTCGCTGGGGACGAGGGGCTCGCCTGTTTGGAACAGAGCAGCTATTTCTGCTAGTTTGTTAGATGGGCTAGACTCTTTGGTAATGTCAGTCGAGTTAAGGGGGGGCTTGGGTCCTATAGGTAATCTCACAGTTCTCATTACCTTCTCCCACCAGATAAATGGCTTCCACTTGTCTAACCAGGCTAGCCCTAGAATCACGACCTCAGTCATTCTTGGAACCACCATGAAGCAAATGAACTCCCAGTGCTCACCTATTTCTAAGCGTATGGGTTCAGTTAATTGCATGACTAAAGTTCCTTCCATTAGGGAGCCATCTTAGGGATTATGAGCTTGGCAGGCAGAAAAAAAGGTGGAACGGTCGACTCACCATCAGGTCGTTCTCTCCGTCGTCACTGTCGTAGGAGGGCAGAGTGGCGGCAGGTCCGGTTTGGGCCTCAGCACTCTCCTGCATGGACGACGTGGCTTGGGCAATGGGTTCCTGCGGAATCCAGTTGGATTTCTCTTTCGCTGGCTGCTGGGGCTGGTTTCTTCTTCGCTGGTGGTCCCAGTCTATTCTGCTGTTGAGGGTAGGGGACTGGGCAACTCGCTGCTCGATGTCCCTGTTGTCCACATCTGAAGCATTTAACCGATGGGCCTGCAGGTGACTTGGGGTTTTCAGCGGTCTTGGCGGTTGGACGCTTTCGGGGGGGGGCTTGGCCCGGCTTCTTGCAGTGGTGGTTTCTTATAGCGGGCAAGCTCGACGTCCAGCCTTACTGCTGCCTGGTACCGCTCGATAGACACAAGCCTGGGAGAGGTGATCATCCAGTCCCTCCTTGAAATGATGCACTAGGGATTGCTTGGGCCATCTCTCTATTCAGCCGGCTATCTTGTGAAACTCTCGCACATATTCCAGTGCAGGCCTGCCAGCTTGTCTTATCTTATGAATTTGCTCCTCTGCTTTGAGGGCTATGGATGGGTCCTCGAACCTTACTCTCAGTCCAAGGAGAAAGAGGTAGAGGTCCCCCAACTCAGGTGCTTGCTCGTTGTATAAATTGTTCAGCCACTCAGATGCTTCCCCTTCCAAGTTGGTCGCAACCACGTCGACCATAGCAGCTGGGTTCGGGTAGAAATAGGCACAGCGGTTCATGTGGGAATGCACTTGGTTGAGGAAGATGATCAGCCTCTCTGGGTCCCCATCAAAACTTGCTTTAAGGGGTGGCGCCATCAGCGGTTGCTGCGCTCCCCAGTGAGCCTGCATTCCCAGTGGTTCCTGGCCTCCCAACTGTGGATGTTGCATCCCCAACGGTTGCTGCAGGCCCCCCAGTGGTTCAAATATGTTCGGGGGCTGCGGCCACCCCCAAAGCTGTTGCTGCACTGCCGGCGGCTGCTGTCCCCCCGGCAGCTGTGGCATCCCCAATTGCTGTAGGACCCCCAGTGGCCTCAGCAGCTGCTAAACTAGCACCCCCAGTTGCTGCAGGCCTCCCAATGGTTGCTGCACATTCAGGGGCTGTTGCCACCCCCACTGCTGCTGACCTACAGGTGGTTGCGGCATCCCCGGTTGTTGTAGTCCCCCCTGCGGCCCCAGCGGTGGTTGTTGCAGAATCCCCAGTGGTTGTGGGCCCCTCAGCGGTTGCTGCACTCCCAACGGTTGCAGACCCCCTGGCGGCTGTATTGTCCCCGGTTGCGGCAAGGCCCTCATGCTGTTGCTGCACTACCAGCAACTGTTGGCCTCCCAACTGTGGGGGCTGTGGCATCCCCCATTGCTGTAGAGGCTTCGAGCTGGGTGGCTGGTAGGCATGTCAGTCTGGGCTTCTGCTGTCTCAGTGATGGCTCGGGCTCTTATCTTGCCGGCGGCGATCTGGGCTTCTGGAGGGGCGACAGCGATCCAGGCTGCCATGTCTGGAACGGCGACTGGAGCTGTTCCTCTCTGCAGGGCTGGAGGCTATTGTAGGTGGCTTCGTGGATGGGGGAGCCGCTTGCCCTGTGCAGGTGGGACTGGGGCTTTTCCTCGGCATGAGTTGGTGACTGCCCCGCCAATCATCATGATCTATCATGTATGGAGAACAGGAGGGTTGTTCCCCACCTCATCTTTAGTTTCTCAAATCTCTCTACCAACTTCTCCACTGATTGACTACGGACTGCGGACAGTTAACTTCCACTCACCAGAGTCCTCAGCGGTAGTCGATTTCATGGCTCTCCATTGGTCCGTGGAACGCGGCTTGTGAGAAGCCCCTCTTTGCAGCTTGACCTCATCCGCCTTCAAAGCACTTGATTCTGGCAAGTCCATCTCGAGGTGTCTGGAGTCTCCACTGGGTAGGGTCTAGTCTGACGACCAGATCAATTGTCCTCGTGGCTTGGGTCTTCCCCCCATCTGGGAGACCTGAAAAATTTCCTTCTCCGCCAGCGCGCTGACCTGCGCTACCTCCTCTGAGGCAGTAGCCATGGAGGTGCTGGTTTCAAGCGCCCCTTCCTTTTCCATGTTGAGATCTTCCCCCAATCTTTGTTGGTCTATCCCTCGACTCTAGGGACAGTGACTGGAACTCGGGGCCCCAGGATGGCTAGGTAAAAATTGTAGTTTTTGGTTTAATGTCATGGTTCCGACAAATGAAACCCTTCAAAAGAACTTTGAGGCATTGTTTTCCTTAAAGAATCTTTTATTCGGGAAAAAAGTATTGGCACTACATAGCTGAAACCAAAAACTAAATTCCCCTCCCCTGGATACAAAGTAACAATGTACAATTCCCACCCCCAATAAACAGTCGTAAAGCATATTCCCCAATAAGCTTAAAACACAGGCTTTCTCCCCAGTTCTCCAGCCCGCCTAAAACACAAGCTTAAAACACAGGCTTTCTCCCCAGTTCTCTCAGCTCTGGGCCCAGTTGTCCTTGGGTTCCCAGGACAGAGTTATTGTTATGGCTAACTGAGCTCACATCCCAACCCCCCCTCCCTGCAATACAATATCTAGTACTGTGGAAAGGCTACCCATTAGCAGACGCTGAGTGGGTGGCTGTCCCTATTAGGGCGGCAAGGTTAGTTAAGAAATTTCATATTAGGTATCTTCAATGGCCCCATTAAGGAATGTAGCAGTAGTTGGATTGTACGTAATAATGTGTATGTATGTATGTTTAATTTTGTTCCAGGTCTACTTTTCTTCCAGGGCGGGTCGGCATGTCAAGACTGATTCACCATTTCACCTACATTTTCTTCCTTGCTTGACAAGGGGGCTTGGCAAGATTGTAGAATGCAAAAGTGGGAGGGATGGTATCTAGATAACCAAGACATCTTTGAGAGCTTGGTGCTAATAAAGCCAAGGTCACTAATGCAGGTGCTCAGTGGAGAAGTGGACTTTTCCCATAATAAGAAGTATTACTATTGGATAATTTGAACACCCCGTAGGTAGGGGAAAGGGAATTTATTTTTTAATTAAATAAGCTTTTGAGCAGAAAAACCAGAGCTGATTTCACTTCTTCTGTGCCAATGTAAATTTTCACTAAAGTTAGGTTAATTTAGGTTAGGTTAATTTAATTTGTATACCGCCCTTCTCCCGTAGGACTCAGGGCGGTTCACAGCATATTAAAAACACAAATACAATATACAAGATACAAAAAATCATACAAAAATACACAAAATAACCCCACTGAAACCTAATTAAAAGCCAAATATTGATTGCTGTATTCCCATTAAAATTACTTTTTAAAAAACGTCCCTACCTAAAATCCCTACCTAAAATCCTCCCTAGGTCAGGCCCGCTTGCTGGAAAAGCCATGTCTTGAGGGTGCGGCGGAAAGTAAGGAGATCCGGAATCATCCGGATCTCGGGGGGGAGTTCGTTCCAGAGGGNGCGCACCCGGAAGACCACTGGTAACCAGTGCAGCTCGCGCAGCAGCGGTGTTATATGGGAGCGACGAGTCCCTCCCAACACCGCCCGCGCGGCCGCATTCTGGACCAGTTGAAGTCTCCGGGTGCTCCTCAAAGGGAGCCCCATGTAGAGAGCATTACAGTAGTCCAGGCGAGAGGTGACGAGAGCATGAGTGACTGTGTTATACTCTTGGTAAAATCATGTCCCAGAAGTTTCTTTTTTGGGAAATGCCAACTGGACAGTTGACACCATCCTCCGCAACACTGGTGGAATGGATGGACTCACTGAGACGCACATGGGTTACTGTCTGCAAGGCACTAGGGAAAGCAAGAGAGGCCCAGAAAAAGCAAGCTGATCGGAAAAGAGCCCATCAAAGGGAGTTCAGGGTAGGTGATAAAGTATACTTGTCCACCAAGTATTTAAACCTAAGACAGCCCTGTAAGAAGTTGGGTCCTAAGTATATAGGTCCTTTCTCCATTGTTCGATTTATAAACCCGGTGACAGTGGAGCTACAGATGCCAAGAAGTCTTAGGTGGGTCCACCCAGTGTTTCATTGCAGTCTGCTAAAGTCCTTTTGAGATTCCAAGCTAAGGCCAGTCAGAGGGACCCCTCCATCTCCAATCCTTATAAAAAGGGAGGAACACTATGAGATTAAGGACATGTTGGACTCTAGACACCATAGGGAAAGTTGCAGTATCTTGTGCAGTGGAAGGGGTATCCTATAGAATGGGTGGTGGCAAAGGACGTTAAAGCAGCCAGACTAATAAAGAAGTTTCACGCCAAGTACCCTAAATGACCAAAGTGAAACAGTGTTTTGTAAATTGCAAATTGTTTATGCTTTTGTGTATTTGAGTTCATTCCAGATGTATCGCTTTCTCTGGGTGTGTGTGTCAGCATGTCAAGAGTGATTCACTAGTTTTTTCTCCGCTCTCAACTTGACAACAATCGGGAGGGGGGTGATGGACTCACCTGTGGTGGGAATGGAATGCCAATAATCCATCTGCGGATCGTGAGGCTCTGCTTCCCCTCCAAGGACACACTATGCAGGTGATTGAACGATCCAGGCAGTTGCCATAACAAATGGAGCGTAGTTGATTGGACAATGCAATGGACTAAGGAGAGTGGTCAAAGGGGGAATTCAAATTTATGTGGACATTTGAGTGGGAAATTCAGAGCTGGTTTTGCTTCTTTTGTGCCAATGTAGTGTATTCAATAAAAGTATTACTTTGGGAAGAACAATGTCCCAGGATTTGCTAGCTGGACATCTGACACAAATGCCCTGCAGCTTTGGAATCATGGCTCTTCTCCAAGATTAGTAATCTGGCTTTCAGGAACATATAGCTTGGCCCCTACTCAGGCTAGACCCTCTTTTATTGTACATTCATTTTTGTGATCTTGGAACCACTTGTCCCCTTCTAATGCTGCCATTACTCACAACTCAACTGCGGTCATATCCCTCATTGGGACCATTGGGGGTACCTATAAAGAAACTTCTTAGCTAACCTTGCTGCCCTAACATCAGAAGAAGCCACCCACTCAGCATCTGCTAGCGGCCAGCCTTTCCACAGTACTAGATATTGTAATTTTCCCTTGTGATATCTGGAGTTGAGAATCTTTTTGATCTCATAGTGCTCCTCTCCCTTAACTAGAATGGGAGGAGAAGGAGGTTCTTGGACTGGCCTCAAGCCAGATTCGTAAAAGGGTTTTAAAAGACTGCAATAAAATATCAAATGGACCCGCCTGAGGTTTTTTGGCCACTTCAGCTCCACTGTGACAGGATTCTTGATCTGAATGATTTGGAAAGGCCCTATATATTTGGCACCTAACTTTTGCAAGGTTGCCTCAGGTTTAGATACTTGGTGGGTAGATACATCTTATTCCCCCACTCTAAATTCTTTCTGGGGGTCATTGAAGCAGATGATCAGGATGTCTTGTGGCCAATCATTCAGCCGTCAGGCCAGGTCGTGGAACTCTTGGGTGTACTCGTTATGCTGCTTCAGCCCTGGCTGATGGTCTTGATGTGGTGCCTGACTTTGCAGTTGGCAAAAGGGTCTTTAAAGCTCTTACTGAGTGCTCTCATGAAGGGATCAAAGTTCCTCAGCTCTGGGGCATTGTCATTGTGGAGGGTGAACATCCACCTCGCTGCAGCCCCTTCCAGGGCCATGGTGACACATCTCACCTTGCTGCTCTCCATGGCTATTTCAGGACTGTATTCCTGCATGTAGGTCCAGACCTGGGACAGGAAGAACCCCAACTGCTGAGGATTCTTGTCAAATTTCATGCTCAGCGGTGCAGTCTTTTGGCTCTTTTTCCTTGCTGGCGCCAGCCCCTTGGCCCCGCATAGGCTACCCCTCCAGGTACTGGGGCTATCGGTGCTGCTATTACTGCAGATCCAGCTCCCCTGCCACCTGCTGCGTGGATGCAGTTGCCCCATAAGTCCGTGAGGCTGGATGCGGTTCATCATCAACCCCCCACATAAACTTGATTGCTTGCTCCATCATCCAGTTGGCCTGACCATGCTTTCTGCCTATCTCCTCCTCCTCCTCCTCCTCCTCCTCCTCCTCCTCCTCCTCCTCCTGCTCTTCCAGCTCCATTCTCTGTTCCTGTTGGCAGCTGCCATGATTCCCATCAGTAAAAGTAGGTTCTTCTTCTCAGTCCTCTTTCCTCCCAATGCCTAGGAACCACTTGGGTCTCAGCAGGTCGTTGTAGCTCTCTGCTTCTCTTGTCCACTTGGAGAGATCCAGCTGGGAGGGGGCCTGGACAAAGCCTCCAGCATTTGATCCCCTTGAGCCGACATTGTGGGTATGGTCCCCATGGTAGAGGTGATACCCTTTCTGGATTGACTACAATTGCAGATTCTGCTTAATGTCAGACCTGCCCCAGTTTGATCTCTTAGTGAAATAAAACTCTCAACTCCATTTGGTTAAAGTGAAAAGGCACTTTTACTGAGACACATTGCAGTAAAGTCAAGCAGAATCTAAAATCCCCGTGCACCATTACAGAACTAAAACTGCTGGTTTCCCCTAGCCTCCCCCCCCCCCGTGGTCCATCTTTGAGTAGCCAATCTGGCACCACAAAAATGTTTTGGGAAATGCTGAGGTGTTTGTGCTGGTGAAATTCCACTCTCAGGGTAGACAGCCTTGAAGATGCCAGTCTAGCACGAACTGGATTCCAAACCACTCTGTTTTTTCTCACATGACAATTCCCCCTCCCAATTTCCCATCATAAAGTATACAGCTTTATTGCCCATTTGTTCCCCCCCCTTCCCCAATTGATGGCAGAACACCAGTCAAACTGAAGGTGGTGGATCTGAAGTCACTATTTTCAGCTCTGTTATAACTTTGGTCATTAAATGAATGGTCATATGTCAAAGATTACCTGTACTAACACTTTTCTATTTAGAGATTTTGTTTGGCTTTGAACTGGAAGGTATGTATTCTTTGAAGCTCCCCCTTTAATTGCAATGCCCAAGCTTGGTTTTTTGAAGGCAGGTGGGCAGCTGGAGGAGCAAGCAGGGCAGGGGCTGCCTGGGCTTCACCTGGATTTCTCTTCCTTCCAGCAATGTCCTCCAAGTGGAAGGAGCTTCCGGGAGGAGCAGTGTTCCTCCTTCAACTCCCGGGTCTACAACGGGCGCACTTTCCACTGGAAACCTTTATATCCAGGTAAGCAAGTGGCACTCTTTGGTCTTTGCAGCACAAAGCAGTGTTGAAGGTTTAAAATGAATGAGGCTCTTTCCTGCTCTAGAAAAAAGGAAAATCTGTGCAAAGTGCCTTGTGTTTTGTTATTTTATTTTTATTTTAAAGATTTATACAGCCACCCATTTTGTAAAATGCAACTGGCTAGCTTTCAGGGAGCTTAAGTGGGTGGACCCCACCTGTTCTCCAGGGGAAGAGTGTCCACAGGGTAGTGGTGGCTAAGGAGAATACGACTTTTTTGAAAGCCTTAGGTGGGAAGGGCGTGGAACAGACCCACCCTGTCCAATCTGGAGGAATTGCCAGTACCCTCAGGGAGAAGGGGTCTGCAAATAACATGGCTCTGTGCCATTCATTGATAACCAGCACCTTGAATTGCAAATTGAAAGAATCTCACACAGTAGTGATGCCACATGGGCAAACCAAGGGGTGCTCAGCACTGCACCAGCTGCCACATTCTGGACTAGTTGTCATTTCTGTGAGGTCTTCAAGGGTGGCCCTAGGTGGAACACATTGTAATAATCTAGCCAAGAAGTGACACGTGAGAGTCCCAGTCCAGGAACAGGTTGAGTTGACACATGGGATGCATCTGTGCAAAGGCCTCAGCCATAGTTGCTACCTTAAAAAGGAGCAGCAAGAGACCCAGCCCTGCAGCACCCCACATTCTAGAAGCCCAGGGCTAGACCTCTGCCATATACCAGCCCTGGCTGGAACTGCCCCCCCCCCCTGAAAGGAGGAGAACCCATACAAAGCAGTGCCTGACTCCCAGTTCTCACAGCTGGTCAAGAAGATTACGATGGTCAATGGTACTGAAAGCTGCTGAGAGGGCCAGGCCACTTGGATTACCCAAGCTCTCCAGAGTTTATTCCCAAGGGCAATGAACACGGTTTTAAACTGTTACCTAACTGCAGGGCCCCCAGATAACCCGCTTCATCTAGGGCCTCCTGGAGTTGAAAGGTAACCCCCTCTTCCTCACCCTAATCCTAGATAAGAAATAGTGGGGATTTGATGGAAGTTGTCCAATATAGTCTGGTCCAAAGATGGCTCTTTAGGAGGGGGTAAATCACTGTCCCCTTCAAGGCAGGCACAACCACCCCTTGCTGCAAAAAGACATTAACCACCACTTGGACCCAACTACTGGATCCTCCTGGGGGGCTTTGACCAACTAGAAGGGGCATGGGTCTGGCACACAGGTGGCTGAGATCACAGCCATGAGGACCTTGTCATGAAACTGACCAAAGAGAGAAACAACCTGAAATTAAGGAGAAGCTTCCTGACAGTGAAGACAATCAACCAGTGGAACAGCTTACCCCCAGAAATCGTGGGAGCTCCATCAGTGGAGATTTTTATGAGGAAACTGAATATTTACCTGTCTGAGACGGTATAGGTTCTTCTGCTTGAGCAGGGGGCTGGACTAGAAGACCTCCAATGTCCCTTCCAGTTCTATTCTATTCTATTCTATTCTATTCTATTCTATTCTATTCTATTCTATTCTATTCTATTCTATTCTATTCCATTCCATTCCATTCCATTCCATTCTATTCTATTCACCTCAAGATGTGCAAGAGTATGTGGGAAAGACCTTGGGAGACGGGGTGAAGAGAGGCTGCCTAGAAAACAGACTGCATAGCCTGCAGCTGGAGAGCGGGTGAGGCAAGAGGGTCAGAAGAGACCCTCCCTTTAGTTCCTCGGACTGTAAAGGAGATAGCAAGAGAATTGTACTTTCAGGCATTCGTGATTCTATTTATGTAGAATGAGCTCATCTGGATATTTCTTGTCTGGTCTACCTAGCAAGGCTAGCAGGATTGACTGATGCAAACTCCTCCTATATACATTTTCCATGTATCAGATGCAAAGGAGGTTTTATAACCTAAAAAAAAAGAAACTGTATTGGTAATTGCATTGATTATTTAGCAACTCCGGGTCTCCCTCTTCTCCCTTCAGATGACTATGTCCACATCTCTAGCAAGCCCTGTGATCTCCACTGCACCACCACCGATGGGCAGAGGCAGCTGATGGTCCTGGCCCGAGATGGCACCTCCTGCAAATCCTCTTCTTTCCGAGGGGTGTGCGTGTCTGGAAAATGTGAGGTTGTTAAGCATTCTAGCTACCCTCTTGCCTGTAGAATTCTTCCAGCTGCTCTGGCTGCCTCTCAAGGCACTCTTTCTTTCTGCTGCTTCTAGCCCATCGGATGTGATGGGGTTCTGTTCTCCCCCCACGTTCTGGATAAATGCGGGGTCTGCCAAGGGAATGGCAGCAGCTGCACTCATGTAACAGGGAGCTACCGGAAGGGAAATGCTCCGCTTGGTAAGGCGGGGGGGGGGACCTTGGGGACGGCTTTAGCCCTGAGCAAGTTCAGCCTTGGGTAGGGAGGCCAAGCATAGGGAGGATCCGATCCCCTTCTTCTGGTGATTGTAACCACTGTGGTGATTTGCTTCTTACTCATAAGTGCACTGTTCTGCAGGATACTCTTTGGTGACTCACATTCCTGCTGGAGCAAGAGATATCCAGATAGTTGAAAGGAAGAAATCTGCTGATGTTTTGGGTTTGTATTATACCTAGAACAATAACCAATAAAACCTTTATTTCTTGTATTCTTCTTAGGAAGCAAAATATTTTTATTGTAACCTAATCCTACCCTGATCTTTTTGGTTTCATGATCATAAAATCTCCAAGTTCACCTTGCTTGCTTGCTTGACATTTTTCTTGTTCCTGTGCCCTTTTCTCTTAGCAACATGTCTGGCCTCTCCTCAAAACAATAATCTGCTCCCCAACTTCCTCTTGCTAACACCGATCATGAAGCCCTGGTCATGATACAGATTCCCATGGTGGGCTGGGTAATTGGGGTGTTATTTCATTCAATGGCCATTACACAGAATAGCATCGCAGAGCAGCGCTATCATCTGTGACCAGTACAGAAAAGAAAGTGGGTGTTGGTCCATCTTTCAGTAACTCCCATCGTACAAATCATGGCCTCTCTTTGTGGATTTTGTAGCTATTGCAGATGAAGGTGGTTCTTACTTCTTCAACGGGGATTTCAGAGTAGACATCCCCAAAAACTTCAATATTGCAGGGACCATCTTCAAATACAGGAGACCAATGGACATTTTTGAGACAGGCATAGAATATATCGTTGCCCAGGGACCTACCAATCAGGGTTTAAACATCATGGTAAGTTTTGATTCTTGGAACATATGAATATCTTTCAGTGCATAAATGTCTTGTTAGCAGTATGCAAACATAGAAAATACATTGTAGAATCATAAAGTTGGAAGATACTCTGATGGTCTTCTAGCCCAAACACCTTGCCCGGGGCAGGAATCCCCCAGCCATCCCAAACAAATGGTGATCCAATTTTTGCTTCCAACCTCCAGTGATGAAAGCTTTAAGACAGGCATGTCCAAAGTCCGGCCCGCGGGCCATTTGCGGCCCGCGGCCCGGTTTAATCCGGCCCTCGAACAGCCCTCCCTGCTCTATGTAAATGCGGCCCTCCCGCGGCCCTCCGGCAAGTCCCATGAGAGAGAGAGAGAGAGACAGAGACAGAGACAGAGGTACTTGCACTTGCACTTCTGTCTCTCTCTCTCTCTCTCTCATGGGACTTGCCCCCTCGCAGGGCTCCTCATTGGCCCTGCGCCCGGGTGTCCCGCCCCCTGGGAGAAGGGCGGCCAGGAAGTCCCTTTCCCGGGCTGGCCC
>NW_015387268.1:411208-420698 GCF_001527695.2 Protobothrops mucrosquamatus | reverse complement strand
AGAGAGAGAGGGGAGAGGAAAGGGAAAGGAGAGAGAGAGAGAGAGAAAGAGGAAAGAGAGGGAGAGGAAAGAGGCATAAAATAATTCATTTGCATTTAATTGTAATGGTTCAAAGAATGTTCGGAAAAATGTTCGGCCCTCCAGCACGTTCACTTCATCCAATCTGGCCCTCTTTGAAAAAAGTTTGGACACCCCTGCTTTAAGAGGAAGGCTGTTCAACTGTTTAATAACTTTCATAGTCAGGAAATTCCTTCTTAATTTGAGTTTGGATCCCTCTGTCCACAGACTGATTCTTCTCCTACACTCCTGCATTCCACAGAATAAATCCGCTTTCTCTTTCCTCAGAGGATACTTGAAGCATTGGAAAATTGTTATTGTGTCTCCTTTTAGCTCTTTTTAGACTAAACATACTATACCCAGTTTCTTTAACTATTCATAATAGGATTTAGCCTACAAGCCCCTCACCATTATTCCTGATCTTCTCCGCACACTTTCCAGAATTCTTCTTGAATTGTGGTGACCAGAACTGGGCAGCATCGTTGGGGCCTCAGTCTCTTCAGAGAGAGGCTGTTCCATAGGGAAGGACTGATCAAGTCACCCTTGTTGACTGAGGAGACCCAAAACATGCTTTTGCTACTGAATCTGATAGAATGGGGAGAAACCATGGGGGGAGAAACAGTCTGGCTCAGTTTGTGATGGCCTAGATAGTTATGATTCATGTAACCCATTTCAAAGTGTGGGTGGCACCTTTCTGTTGGGCTGTTGGGCTGTCTTTCAAAGGCCTCCCTCCTGTGGAACAGCCTGCTTTGGTATCTGGGTCTCTTCCCCTTTATTATTCCTTCAAAGACGGATAAACCTGGCTCTTCAGAAGAGCACTGGAGGACAATGAAGGGTGGGGTATTAATTACTATAATTTACTGCTTGGTCTAGTTTTGGTGTGGCTGTTAACCACTCACAGTTAGTAGGACATATAAATCTGAACAAACAAATAATCAGTCCAAAAGGCTTTAACAGATCTTGCCTTGAACATGGGCAGCATTCTGTGGCCCCTAAGTTACCTCCTGTTCTATGGTCTGTGATCCTCCTTGTGCCCAGTGCACTTTGTGGAAGGGCCAACATTGCAGAGTGGGCATTCTCCCTGACAGGCCTGTCACCTTGCATCCTCCAGTGATGAGACAGATGATTGGCATTTGGACCTGTTGCTTCTTCTGCTTGGCAGAATTGGGGCCTTTGAACTTCTGCCTTGTTAAGAGCTATGTCCCCTCCTTCGCCTTACATAACAAGGCTGTGGCATTTCCCCCCTTTCCTCCAGGTTTGGAACCAAAATGGTAAAAATCCATCTATAACATATGAATACATCCTGCAGACAAGACCTCATTTGAAAAACCTGCCACCAATTTACTATGGCTTCTCTGAATCAGATAGTGAAGAAAAAACAGAGTTTGAAGGAGGATTTCTTTTGGGGCTCGCTCAGCTCAACACCAGCCTGCTGGCCACCCTCTCCCAAGAAAAGGGCCACCTGGAGAAACTACTCTTTGACCAGCAAGGGCGAGTGGATGAACTGAAGCTGAGCAAGATGCAGCAGACCAATGAAGTTTACCCTAGGACCCCACTTGAGTATGGCCCTGTCCTCCCGAGCAAGATCTCCACAGGTGAGTAACCCAACGCTAAGGGCAGGCTTCTCCTTGTGGAGGTCCTGCTTCATGGCCATTGAAGCTCTTGCTGGAAAGGCCTTCTTCCAGTTAAGACGTTCAAGCTGTATTTTTCATTTCCATGGGTGTAAATTTCAGGGAGCCCTCAAGCTGGATGGCCCTTGAGAAGGGATCCAGATTACAGCATCCCACACAGATGCCTGCCCAACCCTCACTTGGACAAACAAACAGTGACTTTCAGAGCTTTGGAAACTATCTAGATTGATGTGGCCAAAATTGTCTGGATTGATGTTGCCTTCTTTGCCACCATATTGCACAGCTGGAAATTCATTTTGCCGTCAACTACTGTTCCAAAATTTTCATGAGTAGCAAGCCAAGTGTTTGATTTCTGTTTTCAAGTGGGAAACATTAGGCATTGTTCTGTTGCTTTCGGTTCATTTCTCAAAGCTAGTGTTTCTAAGTCTTGGCCATTTTAAGATGTATGGACTTCCAGAATTTCCCAAAGAGTATGAAACACTGTTCTAAGCTATCCAGATTGTTTTGAATTATTTTCTGTTTTCTCCAGTATTAACCCAATCTGTAAGGATCCGCCTCCGTTTCCCTACCCAAAAAGTAGAATTTATTTCAAAAGGAACTTTTATTGGCAGGTACAGACAGCAGGAAAGCTAGGCAGAATCTGAGGGTTTCTCGCCCGTGTAATAATAACCACTCATCTCACATGTGTCACTTTAGGTGGGTTAGAGTAAAATAGATAAAATATATAACAGAAAAATAAAAACATGTGGCAGTCAAGCTTCTTAAACAGGACCATCAACAAAGTGTGGACTCTTTCATACATCCAGAGACCCACATATGGGCACAAAAACACATTTCAAGGATATATTGAAGGACCAGCAGGGTCAGATCTAGTCTGGTGTCATAATAACAGAGTTGGAAGGGAGGTTGGAGGTGTTCTAGTCCAACCCCCTGCTCAAGCAGGAGACCCTAGACCAGTCCAGACAATGGAATAATGTTCTAAAGGCAGAAAAAAGCCTCCTTCTGGGCCCTGCCAGTTGACAATCTTTCACTGATGATGCCTAGGATATGCTTGTCCTACTAGACCAGACAGGATAGGTAGAAGCAATAGAACAGAGACCATCCAGGCCTAAGCCCTGAAAAGCTTTAAAGTTGACAGTCGAAACCGAATTGTGGCCAGAAGCACATTGGGAGCCAATGTAGTTCATGGAGCAGAAGCTGAAGCTTCCAAGTATTTCTCAAGAGCAGCCCATGTAAAGTAATCCAAGTGGGAGGGGATTGAGGCATGAGTGATCATGAAAAGAGACCCTCTCCCCTCTCTGGGTCAGGAACAGGTACACCTGATGCACAACCGGAAATTGCACAAAGCCCTCCTAGCCAAAGCTAGGTCCAGATGAATCCCCAGATTGTGCGCCACGCCATCCTGAACCAAAGATGGAAGGCTTCTGATGCCACTCAGCCTCGCCTGGGGGTGGCAAAGCCTTTTGCACCCCATCCAGGCCTCTGCAGTTATTATTATTATTATTATTATTATTATTATTATTATTATTATTATTATTATTATTATTATTATTATTATTATTATTATTATTATTATTATTATTATTATTATTATTAATAATAATAATAATAATAATAATAATAATAATAATAATAGCCGCCTATGCAAAGAAGCTGAAGAAACAGTGGACCACCTGGTAAGCTGCTGCAAGAAGATCGCACAGACTGACTACAAGCAGCGGCATGACAAAGTAGCAACAATGGTGCATTGGAAGATCTGCAAGAAATATCATTTGCCTGTAAGCAAGAACTGGTGGGATCATAAAATAGAGAAAGTCATAGAAAATGATAAAGTNAGACCTACAAATAGAAATAGAAAGACTGTGGCAAAAGCAAGCAAGGGTAGTACCAATAGTAATAGGCGCCTTGGGTGCAATCCCAAAACAACTGGAGCACCACTTGAACACCATTGGCATTGACAAATTCGCCATTAGTCAATTGCAAAAGGCGGCCTTACTAGGAACTGCTTCCATCCTGCGACGATATCTGTAATACTATCAAACATCCACATCTGCCTATCCCAGGTCCTGGGTAAGGACTCGATAGGTAGACAAAATGCCAAATCCAGTCTGGACATCTGGCTGACTGTGTGATGATCAATAATAATAATAATAATAATAATAATAATAATAATAATAATAATAATAATAATAATAATAATAAAAAGTTGGGAGGGACCTTGGAGGTCATTTAGTCCAACCCCCTGCTCAGGCAGGAAACCCTATACCATTTCGGACAAATGGCTGTCCAGTCTCAAAAACTTCCAGTGTTGGAGCATTCACCACTTCTGGAGGCAGGTTGTTCCACTGGTTAATTGTTCTAACTGTCGGGAAGTTTCTCCTTAGTTCTGGCACCCCTCGGGATTCTGCTTAAGCTTGTTGAAATTGGATCTCCTGAATCTGGGGGAAGGTATGAGCAGTTTCCCTTTCTCTAGGACTCCAAGAAAAGAGAATCACTTCCTTGCAAGAATCCTACTACTTTCCCAGTGATTACAAACGGATCTTAGGAGAATCAATCTCCTTGTTTTTCATCAGCCTCCTACAAAATAAAAGTCGGCAAGGCCACGGAAAAACACTTTGGGACCTTGCCATTTTGGCTGAGCTGGTTTTCCAACAGATGTCCAAGTAGTTGAACTCGCCTGTTATTACTGTGTCTTCCTTCCACAAACATTTAGAAATTAATCCAGGAGGATTTTCTCCAGGTCATCTGCCTAGTTTGGCAATCTCTAATTCTACCCCAAGAATATGTTCCCCTCCCTTCTATTCTTACCCAGGCGCTCTGGCTGGACCCCCAGATTCCTGATCTCAGTGCACATGTGCATTTCCTTCACATGTAACACCATACTTCCCTTTGTGTGACTTCTTCCTTTTGAACAAAGTTCACCCTTCAGGTCCTGCCTTCCACTTTTTTACTGCTTCTCCCCCATATTCTGGGTGGCTCTCTGGAATCCTTGGGCCACATAACATTACCTATCCTTTCTTACACTCAGGTGGCCATTACAAAGTGCCTCCATGGCTTGTGCATTCCTCCAAATTCCTTCTAGGTCACCCCATCCCAGAAAAATCTTTTTTCATCTCATTCAGGAAGAGGCACACTATTCCTTGTAAAAAAAAAACTCGACCCTTTACCTATTTCATCAATCTATTTAGCAAGCATGTTTTTCATCCTAATGGCTATTATTGTAGCAAACAACATTCTTTGCTGGAGCAAATTATGGGAACCTGCATGTATTTCCATGCTTTATTATCCCCTTAGAATAGTCTGAAGAGTTTAAATGAAAAAGTTTCTGCTGTTTGTGTTGTTCCAATATTGTGCTAGAAACAGAGCCCTTTGTTACTAAATTTTCTTCCAAATCTGGATGAATCACATTGAAGTAACTGGATCAAATTGGGCCATATCCAGAGCTCTAGATACTCTGGGCCAAGTAACTCTAGATTATCAAGTTTTATTTTTACAGCAAAACCATGGATATACTATGTGAACCCAGCATTATCTCTCAACCTCAGAAGTCTCCATCTACATTATGGAATTATAAGAGTTGGATTTACAATCCTTACATCAAGAGTTTTCTGGATTACCACAGTAGAACATTGGGAGTCTGAGGTGTAGCCCATCTGACATTTTCCATTTCACTTTTTGAATTTGGTCAATTGTTCAGTTACCTTTGTTTTTTTCCCACTTCTCATTCCAGAATCAAACACAACTAAAACCAATTATAAGGTGGAAGGAAATAGAAGTGAACTGGACTCCCTACTCCCTTCCCAAGAGTTCCTTTTAGAAAATACAATCATCCACAGCTTTGGGGAGAAGAGATCAGATTCAAAAGAATCCATCTGGAACAAGACCCTGAACAGTATCTTTTCTCCAGTGAACCCCATCAACACTTTTGGGCCTGAAATAGACCGTCTTTATGTTGATTATGATGACAGTGATGACCTGCTGGCTTATGCTGCTAATGGCACTTTTATGGAGCTGACCCATGAGGAAGCCAGCAACATATCTGCAGAGATCCAGATTTCCAATGCAACTATTTCTGCTGCCAATGCCCAGGGGAACAGAACCCAGAAGATAAGGTAAGTAACTGACTATGCTTTTTGGGAAGTGAAATTTTGCTCTAATGTTGTTTCTAATGCATTTCAAGATGAAGACCTGTACAGTAAGTAAGATAGATACTGTTATTTAAAAAAAAGCTGAGTTGCTTTCCCAAAAAACTATGTGGAAAAAGAGAAGGTTGTTGCACATTTGCCTGAATAGAAACTCAATTCATGTGAAGACCTTTTCTATCCTCAGAGCATCCTTCCCTCCAGAGAGGAAGATGTCATGGTATGTGAGAACGGCCTTGAAAGAAGAGGGGAAGGAGGGAATGATCAGATAAGCAAGGGAGAAGCCCCGAGTGGTTTAATGGTCAGAGAAAGAAGCTTAGGCACTGACAGACTTGCAAGATTCTGTTAATGTAACCTTACAAAAAGTAGAATTGTCTTATCTGGTCGTGTTCCCAGTCTAGCTTACTTGGGATGGTTGACCTAGGAGAGACTTCTCTCCCTTCCATATTAACATGCACACACACCCATGGCAGTGGGACATGCACTCCTTTTCTCCTGGAAGAGGAGGAAGAGGAGGAAAGGACCACAAGATCTCGAAAGTTCTAAACTTGGTGACCTGGCAGGAAGAGCTATTAGGCTGATGCTTGCTGAGCCCAGCACAAAATTTTTTGAAGTTTACATAATTCCTCTTCGAACCTGCCTTCATTTCATTTCATTTCTCCTTTTCTTTTTCCTTTCCTCTTTTTTCCAGTTCTGTTCCCACAAGGAGAAAGTAGATGTACTGTATGTTGGTTTGAGTGTGTAAACAGTGAATGCGCATTTTGTGTATGGAATATGTAGATATTATTGGGAGATTAAATTTACATATGAAATGCCTTATTTTATAGGCAGTTAATTTGGTTTAAGACAGAATTGGCAAGCCTTGGTTAACAGGTTTGGGAAATTGAACATTGCACAGGATTCTTTTTTTTTTCTTTGTTCGAAGAGGAACATCTTAAATTTAGGATCGACTTCCTTTTGGTAATTATGGTAATTTTAAAGTAAATGAAAAATGCAAGAAAACAATCAAGCCCAAAGAGCACCAAGGTTCCCTTAAATGAAAACTGTATTATACAGATTACAATCAGGTTCTTTAATATCAAAATGTTCTTCAAATAAAAAAGAAGAAAGGTACATTGCTATTACGATCTTTCTGGTTTTATGCTGGAGCAGAATCTAGAGAAAACAGAGCAGGTATGTTCCTTTGGGATGGGAGGTGGTTCTGAAGTCATTGGGTCCTACATAACCTGAGCCTGAACCAGAATCTGAGTTTTGCATCCTGGCTTTTTAAAGCACTCCTTCAGAAGATGGGCACAGTTCCTAGGCAGTTGGCCTATTAAGGGGAAGACTTGCTCTGCAAATCCAAAACAGCAAGGCTGGCAGGAAGCAGCAATTAATTGTAGATGAGACTTAGCTAGGCCAGGCGAATTTCCAAGTCCAGCAGTCCAAAGTCAAGCCAAAGATTTACATGCCAAATCAAAGGAGAGACAAGGTCATAGTAAATCAACAAGCTGTGTTGTAAATAACAAGATCCCAAGTGTCTCAATACACAAGCCAGATGCTGGAACTGCTTCTTAGTAAGATACCCTTGTTTCTAGAACAACTTTCTCTCTGCTGAGTATACACAGCTGTAGTCAGGCCTTGCTCAATGTTCTGCTGCTTGCTCAGAAGTTGCCCCCTTTGGTGAAATGCAGAGATCCCTGGAGGAATTGCTGGGGTGAGGGGTAATTGAGTGCCTGGGGCAGTCTGTATTGCAATTGAGTCAGAACATAAGGAATAGACAGAACAATCCAAACTTGGCATGAAATGTGGCTACAGTGATGCTGGTTGAAACTGGGAGATGATTACCAGTGATTTTTCAACCCAACTCAGAATGCAACTCTTGACTTTGAAAGGGCTGCTGTAATTCATTCCACTTATACGTTCACATCTGCCTTCTTGAGTCCTCCCATCTTCTTCTTCTTCCTAGTTGAGGACGCCAGCATTTTGTGGCCTGGTGTATCACGGAGCCCAGTCACTGTCTGGCTGGCTGTGGTGCAGGAATATGACCTCATCTGGGACTGCCCTCAGCAGCAAATTAAAAGTCTGCTTTATACCACAAGCCCTGTAACCAAAATCACAGAGGGTGTTGTGTATTCCGTGACACCCTTACGCCAGACTTAGTTTGGTTATTTTTATTTTGTTAATGTCAATGGTCTGACTAGCAAACACAAGCAAAAATGGAATCCTCTGGGCAATTGAATCCCAAAAGATAAATCTTTATTGGATATACCATCTCAGAACTGAAGAAGCAAAACCAGCTCTGGGGTTTCCCACATGAAAGCTTACAAAATTAAATAAAAGGTTCCCTGGTTCCCACCCCTCGGGTGTTCATCTTGTCCAATGGTAAAACTTCTTTTTCTTATGAGAATAGTCCACTTCTCTATCGAGCACCTGAAGCAGTGACCTTGGTGTTTTGCGTGCTCTCATGGTTTGTGAATGGCTCTTTGCATTCTATTTCCTCCCTTTGCTTTCCACGCCCCCTTTTTGTTGGCAAGATGATTAGCATTAGAAACTAGAAATCAGTATAGTGATTCAGTCCTGAAGGAAGGGTAGACCTGGGAAAATATTAAACACAAAAACATCATTACTCAAAATCCTTAGTGTTCAATCATCTCTTTGGACGTTGATATTTGGCATGGAACCTTCTTATTAACTTGTCTGCACTAACATTATGGGCATCAGTTGAGGGGTAGCCTTTCCACTGCACTCAGTACTGTGACTTCCCCTTAAAGTATCTTCAGTATTTTCTCAATCTCATAGTGTTCCTCACTGCCCACCATAACAGGAGGAGGGGGCTCCTTTCCAACTGGCCTCAGGTTCCTTGAAGTGGCTTTAACAGGCTACAGTGGAACACTGGATGGACCTGTCTTAAGACTTTCGGTAACCACAGTTCAACTGTAACTGGGCTTATAATCCAAACAATTTGGGGAGCCCTTTTCCAGTCAGCCTGCTTCTTTTGTGACTCCTTGGTTTTATTGAGTGCCTTCTGACATCCCCCAGGTGGCTTTTAGGGTATCCATCCATTCAGCTAGCGATACTGAGGAGGGAGGTTCCCTTAGAAGCTCTGGCATGGGTACAAACTCCAGTTCAGTGGCTACTTTGAATGGGGTGAGCCCAGTGCCACTATGGACTGAGTTATTATAAACCACTTCTGCGAAAGGCAGGAGCTCCACCCAATTAGTTTGCTGATAGTTCAGATAGCAACGCAAGTATTGCTCTACTAATGCATTGATCTGTTCAGCTGATCCATTAGTACTCGGATGAAACCCTAAGTCCCTGGGAGGAGCCTATTAATTTTATAAACTCTCACCAAAAGTTTGCACTAAACTGCACCTCCTGGTCAGAGATGATGTGCTCCATGCAGCCAATACACATGCTGCACAAACATTTTGGCCAAATTCTGGGATAAAGGAAGCTTCGGGCATGCCATGAAGTGCGCTTGTGTAGCGGGGACTGCCCGAGAGTGCTTGCAGGAGCTTGACTGGGAAGGGGAAGATTGGGACAGCTGCAGTTGGCTTGGGTGTGGCTGGCGTGAGTGGAAGGAGGAAGGATAGAAAAGGGAAGAAAAGGAGAAGGCCGGGGTTGGTTGGAGTTGAGAAGGGAAGGTCTGGAAGCTTACTTTATTTTTCTATCAAGGGT